>NC_044064.1:20398004-20548004 GCF_902167405.1 Gadus morhua | reverse complement strand
TACATGATTGAGTATCACAGCAGTGTCTACAAAGATTACCCAGGGAGGGGAAGTCACTCCACGAAGAGGTTAACGGGTCAGGGGCGGAGCTTGAAGAGAAGAACGCCAGACCGTTCAGCAGCTCCAATAGAAACTAGTGCAGGTGAACCCAGAAAGGGTTGAACCTTGTGACCTGACCTTAGGAGACCACAATAGAAACCTGACCTCAGTAGACCACAATATAAACCTGACCTCGGTAGGCCACAATATAAACCTGACCTCAGTAGACCACAATAGAAACCTGACCTCAGAAGACCACAATAGAAACCTGACCTCAGTAGACCACAATATAAACCTGACCTCAGTAGACCACAATAGAAACCTGACCTCAGTAGACCACAATAGAAACCTGACCTCAGTAGACCACAATAGAAACCTGACCTCAGTTGACCACAATATAAACCTGACCTTTGTAGACCTAAACACATCCAACAACCTTTTAACTCTTAAAGAGTGTATTTACTGTATCTACGGCACAGAGAACAGAAAGGAGGAACCGTTCTCCACTCATGAACACAAACAAAGTCTACGGACCCTCTTTGTTCCGCTCAGCCTCCAGATGATCCAGGTCTAGGACCTTCTCACAGATCCAGTGGTGCAGTCTGTTACACGGTTCTTCAGACCAGCCGTCCTCCCCTGCTACGACGCAGTCTCTTGCTCCGCCGTCATCGCGTGGTTTAACGTGTCTCCAACTGAGAACCACGAGGAGGAGACAGTGGAGGTCAGTCTGTCACTCTCAGAGAAGAGATGCTGCTGAACAGAGTCTTCAGCCTTACCTTGAGGTCATGGGGGTACAATCCACCCACTTGTGGGTCCCCTCTTTCTCTGGATCACTCAGTCCAATCCAGGAAGTATCCATCAATCTGCTGACAAACGCCTGTTTCCAAAGGTAATAGCATCTGTTGTTATGCAACACAGATGAACACACACACACACACACACACACACACACACACACACACACACACACACACACACACACACACAGACACACAATCTCTCTCTCTCTCACACAATGTTGCTCTCTCTCTCTCCATCTCTCTCTCTCTCTCTCTCTCTCTCTCTCTCTCTCTCTCTCTCTCTCTCTCTCTCTCTCTCTCTCTCTCTCTCTCTCTCTCTCTCTCTCTCTCTCTCTCTCTCTCTCTCTCTCTCTTAATCACTCACTCACAAAAACAATTGGTCTCTCCCACACGCACACACACACACACACACACACACACACACACACACACACACACACACACACACACACACACACACACACACACACACACACACACACACACACACACACACACACACACCAGTTCTTCTCTGCTGTTGATGACCACCAGGTCTGCCTTTCTCTTCTGACAGTCTTCTCTACTGGCCCTCCAGCCCTTCTTAGTGGTGGAAACACGGTAGAGACTCTTGTCGTGAAGCATCCAGCCCTGAAGTGTCAATTCATCTGTTGAATGTAAAAGAACATCCTGAAGAAACATAGAACTGCTTATCTTACGGTCTTCGTTACGGACACACAACCCTGAGACCTGACCTTAACAGACCACATAGAAGCATGACCTCAATAGACGACAATAGAAACCTGACCTTAGTAAACCACAATATGAATCACAGAAGTAGAGGGTGTTTTTGAAATGAATGTTAATGATGCGATTGATTTAAGAACTTGGATAAAATCCTCACCGAGTTCATCCAGTAAGTGCTCTCTCCCCTCTTTCCAGGGTGACGGCGAGTCTAGGACAGGACAGAGGAATACAGAAGATATGAGCTCTAAAACAGAACGACATCGTCTCTAAGCATCACAGGACCCACAGCCAACCAAACACAAAGTCCATAATATTAATACTAATTAAAATAGCAATAACTACAGTTATCAATATCATTATCGTTGCTATTGTTACAATTATTCATATTAGTAGCCTTAGGCTTAACACAAATTCTAGCAAATACAATAACGATCATTATCATTGCTATTATTACAGGTTGAGCGCGCGCATTGCACGCTCAACCTCTAGTTGTAATTAAACCCGTAGCTATGTGGAATCCACAGTCGATTATGTAACACATTTCTTAGCGCATAACATAATAACATTTTGCCTATAATGTTACAACTTGTAACATTTAGGTTCAGCTATTACGTATTGGAGCAAGCATAATAATTTCCTCTTTACGTTATGAAGCAAGCATCTTTTGCCCACCAACGGAGCTTCATGCCAATTCATTCTCAACCACGGCCGAGATAACCACCGTTGCATGTCTTTACCTGTTGTGGAGGAGGGAGGGACGGCGGAGAACCAGACACAGTCGATTCATAATATCGTAATGACCACGGAAGAGGCAGTGAATGAAGTATTGATTAGACTGCGATTTATTAGATACCACCGCTAATAAACCGTTGGAACACACAAGACTGGTAACCCTAGCAACGCCAGTAAAGAAACCCCTCGAAACCCAATCCCTAAGCGCTACGGCCATCCGGAGGCTCACACATATTTTGGCTGGAATATTATAGATTAAATTATATAATATTATATACTATTATAGATAGAGCTCCGGGAGTGCAAACGGCAACAATCCCTTTCTCCTCCATGCTGCGGTTCACCGGACTGCACTGCAGGGAACGGTTGGCCATTGAACGCTGATTGGCAGTTACGTTACGTCACTCAGTGGCCACGCTGTTGAATGCTGATTGGCTGTTACGTTATGTCCCTCAGTGACCACATTGTTGAACGCTGATTGGCTGTTACGTTACGGCACTCAGTGTCAATGCTGTTGAACGCTGATTGGCTGTAAACACACGAACGTCGCGGCAAAGTTTAAATATTTCAACTCGAGCGTAAGTGTCGCGCTGCAAAACCACGTCAACGCGTACGGAATCGTGTCCCCCCTTCGCGTTTGGTGTGAACGCTCCTTCACTTGTGTGACAGGCCTGCTATTATATAGCAGTAAGATATTTAAAAACATAACGTCTAACCTGGGCGAGTGTCTCTGCGGTGTGTGCGTGTGCGTGTGTGTTCTTACCTGCACATGTGTCGATGGCGGAGCTGTTATGTTTAAAAACATAACCTCTTACCTGGGCGAGTGTGTCGCTGCCTTTGTCTTTACGTGCGCCGTGAGTGTGTGTGCAAGCGTGTGTGTGTGTGTGCGTATTTGTGTGTGTGTATGTCTGTGCTTCCGTGTATGTTCGTGCACATGTGCCTGTGTGTGCGGTGTGTGTATGCAGTGTGTATGTGTGTGCTTGTGGTGTATGCATGCGTTTGCGCGTGCTGTTTGTGAGAGCTGCAGGCTGTTTGGCACGTGCACACTGACCAACTTGAGTAACTGGTGCGACAGGCCTGCTATTATATAGAAGTAAGACTAGAGTGTCCGCTACAATATGGAAACACTGGTCGATAATGTATCAAATTTCTGAGCGCATAATATAATAACATTTTGCATACAATGTTACAAAAAATAACATATTGGTTCACCTATTACGTAATGAAGCAAGCATAATAATTTTAACTTCGCAGCATTTGTATATCAGAAGATTAGACCCTGAGGGTGATTCACACTTGATGCCTTAATGCAGACATCGATGTCGTTCAGACCTCAGTAGAATCAAGGGGGGTGGGCCTGCAAGGGGCGGGATATGACATACGGTCTAAGTTTGCAAGAGGCGGGCTAAGTGCGGCCGCTGACACTCTAGTTTGTTTTGGTTTAACTGCAGACAGCACGGAGGCAGAACAGGCAGAACTCAGTGCCGTCATCTTAAATGTTACTGCAACGATGCATCATATATTCCATTGCATTCACAACATCCGAAGGATCGATCAATGGAAGATTGGAGCATGAGTTAGAGACTAATTGAAGAAAATACGAAGATGAAAGGAGTCGTGAACAACTGTTACCGGAGATGGAGGGCGTATTCTATTGCTGAAAGGTCCATTGGCATGAAAATCTCACTTTATGAGGTTTTCAAACATTAATATGAGTTCCCCTATCCTGCCTCTCGTCTCAAAATGGCTAAAATTCGCATTTGGTGAATAACAGCCACTAGGTATCCTGCTCGCATTTAAAAAAAATGGAATGATTTGGAATGTGGCCCCATATGTCATCATAAGGGGGCAAGCTCCTCCCCTTTCTTTGCCTTGCCTGCCCAGAGAATTTGGCCTGCCAATGAGACAATGAGCTACGAACGTGCGAGCGCCACATGCATGTTTGTGTGAGTGCGTGATTACACACACTGTAACGGAAGTGTACACTTCTTCTGTTCTTTGACGGTTCCTGTATATCCACAACGATATTGCCATGGTTGAGAAGGAATTGGGCGAAAGGAACTTTGGCTTTGACTCCATGAAGTACATGAACTGCGACTTACTGGCCGCCACCGGCTGCCGCGAAGCACCACCGCCGCGAAGCATCAACGCCCGGCAGCGGGCAGCGCGCGGTTCAGTCTTCTACAGATTGATGTGGAAGTGGAAGAACCAGAGACGTCTGAGAACCCGACGCAATCGTTTGTGATCATTATATCGTCTGGAGGCGCACACATATTTTGGCCGTGATAATATGTATTATATGATATAGATATCCATGTATTATATGATATTATTTATATATAGAGCTCCAGGACTGTAAGTGTTGTACACTTCCTTGTTATTTGGATAACCCTTCTGCTGTTGGTGTTATGGTGCATAACACGTCGGACTCTCGTCTCTGGTATTTCTACAACGAGTATCGTAGTGGGGGTTATCTCAGCCATTGTTTAGAAGGATTTGGGGGAAAGGTACTTTGGCTTGGACTCCCTCAAGAACATGAACCACGACATGGAGGAGAAAGGGATTGTTGACCCTTGATTCTCATGTCCATTCCCACCAATTGTTCCTCGACTGACAAAAGTTTGAGGAATTGGGTGAGGGCGGTCAACCTTATTGCTCTATTCAGCTCCTCCAAAGTGAGTTTTTTTTTTGCAATCATGCTTTTCAAACAATGTGCCAACTCAACAGGAACCACACCTTCAAACAGGTCATGCAGGACATCAGGTGGAAATCCTGTGAGAGGATGGAAATATTTGAGATGGTCAGAGAGAACACAACTGCGTTTTACCCCATAACACTGTTCAGCGTCACCTTTCTGAATTTCTTGAACAAGGCTGTCATGCAGATCTTTGGTTCTCAGGTTAACACCAGTGAATGCATCAGATACTTGCATTTCAGTCTGAGTAGTAAGACAAAATCGACAGAAATATGTCGACCTGAAACTCTCATTGAAGCCAGCTAGCGCATGGGCAGCAAGGTTATCAGCTGCAACTGAGAAGACTGTTCCTTTGACACAGTCACCAAAGGCCTCAATATAGACGCCCACCTCTTCAAGAGTTCTTAGGTTCTTTAAGAGGGGTGCAAAGACTTTTGAAAATCCAAATTCCCGCACATCATTAGAATTGCACAAAAGGGCAAGTTGAATTGAATGGAAAGCTGAACGGTACTTTGCTGGCAGGTTACCTAATGTCCAATAAACTGCGCATACTTTGTGTATTTTTCGTGATGTTCCTAGGGGGTTTGCGATTTCAAAATCATCAACATAAAGAATTAATGAGAATTTCTGACCCAAATCTGAGAGAAGCGCATTTTCCTGGCAGTAGGAGCCATCACAGTGTGACAAATACTGTCCAGGCAACTTAGAAGGGGTTTCTTTGACTTTCTCAAGTACATCAGTTTTTTTTAACAACTGTTGCAAAGTACTGAGAATAGGTACATACATAAAGGTATGCTGTGACGATTCAATCAGGTATTCGACAGGCCTAATAAGTGGAAACTTTTCTTCATAATATGTTTTCCTCCTTTTGGCAGTTGAAAGGGGTCCTTCAGCTGTAACTGATTTATGCAAAACATTACTATCCGACACTGCCTGGACTATCTCAGTCACAAGTGTGTCAGTAAAGTATGAAGGTATTATTGTAGCAAAAGTCTTTAGCACCTGTAACTGCAGAATTTGAATGCGTACACTAAAGTCAGAGTAAATTTGAAGTCGTATATATTTATTTTGCATGTGTACTCTTAAGTCACAAATGTGTAACAGTACATTTGTAGTCGTAAAAAATATATATTTTTTATACCATTGTAAACACAAAATAGGGTCTACGAGTACGCTAATCTGTGTTACAGGTGCACAAATCCTTTTGCTACAATTATTGAAGCGCAGTTGGTGCAAAACACATTCGCAAACCCGTGTTTCATAATTTGAGAAAATGCCCAAAAGGTGTGCATTCGTAAACCCACATTTGAACAAATGCATCAGAAGTTGCACATCTGTGAACGCTATGTTAATTCAGCATTTTAATGAGCGAGCACAAAACCATTTTACAACTGCTCGAATCTGCTACTGCAAGTCTCAGCTGTCGGGTTTTTTGCAGGTTGTTTTGCAACACGCCTAGGTGGTAAATGTGTAGCAAAAGTATTCGTATCCGTAGATGACAGAGCGTCCGTGAGCGGGACAAAATAGTCCCGCCCATAATTTCCTAATCCAATGAAAATCGCCGGCAGGGATGCATTTCTCAAATTACAGTGATGGCTGGTGGTGATTTTGGGTGGGTGGGCTAAAGAATGCATTACATTTATCAATACTTCACAGGGCTCCAGACGCCATGAGGTCACCTTTATATCTCTGTTCATAACTTTCATATAATGTGAATGATTTTTAAACAAGATTAAGGTGTAGAGAAAGGCATGTCTTTATTTGAAGCACAATTATAAATAAAAAGAATAATAAGGTGTTTAAAGTGCTTCACTGAGCAGAAATTGAACATTTCGAACTAAACCATTAAGCAAAATAAAACTTTTTTTGTGCTTAAAGTATTACACAATTAAAATGTTGACTGGTCTCAGTTTGCGCAAAATGCGGCTGTAGACGATCACACACTCTTTGGTAGAGGTGTCTGCGTCGCCGTCAATCATGAAGGACATGTAGGCCTATGTGGCGTTTCCGACGTACGCAGCTGTCTTTTGCTTTAAGGTGTCGCCCATTAGGCCTACTGCAATGAATTGTGCACATGCCATCTCATTGCTATACGTCGGGTTGATGTTTAATCCATTTCTCTTCATGAGAATAATTTCGGATTTAAATTGAGAATGGCAACTCCTCTTTGGCAATGTTGTATCAAAGTCAAAAGTCAAAGTGTGTTTATTGTTGCATGTACCAAATTGCTTCAGCACAGCAAAATTCTTATGACTTGGCAAGCATCATTCATCTACGCAGTAGACATCATACATATAACAAAAATAACATAAAACCCTATAACACTATGACAATAAAACATATAAAATGAAAGTGAAGTGAATTGTATGAGTGGGGGAGCAGGGAGTAGGTGGAGGTGGCAACTGTTCAGAGGTTCAGTGTTTCTGATTCAGAAGCCTTACAGCCAGGGGGAAAAAGCTATTTGTGAGTCTGGTAGTCCGTGTTCGGATGCTCCGGTAGCGTCTACCAGACGGCAGCAATGAGAACAGTCCATAGCCTGGGTGGCTGTTGTCCTTTAGAATCTTTTTTGCTTTCCTCAGGCATCTACTGTTGTAGATGCCTTGCACGGAGGGGAGATGGCTGCCGGTGATACGCTCCGCTGTCTTCACCACCCTCTGCAGGGCCTTGCGGTCGGCAGCGGAGCAGCTACCATACCAGGCAGTGATGCAGCCTGAGAGGATGCTCTCAATGGTGCATCTGTAAAAGTTTGTTAACGTTTTTGAAGACATGCCAAACTTCTTGAATCTCCTCAAGAAGTATAGCCGCTTCTGTGCAGTTTTGACTGCTGAGCCTGCCTGCATGGACCAGGTTAGGTCATCCTTGATGTACACACCGAGGAATTTGAAGTTGGAGACTCTCTCCACTTCAGCTCCCTCGATGTGTATGGGGTCCTGACCCCCCCTCTGCAGCTTCCTGAAATCCACGATCATTTCCTTGGTTTTGCAGACGTTGAGAGACAGGTTGTTGTCTTGGCACCATTCTGCCAAGACCCTTACCTCATCTCTATAGGCGGTCTCATCGTTGTTAGAGATGAGACCCAGGATGGTAGTGTCGTCTGCAAACTTCAGGATGATGTTGGAACTGTGTGTTGCCACACAGTCATGCGTGTACAGGGAGTACAGGAGGGGACTGAGTACGCAGCCCTGGGGGGCCCCGATACTCAGGGTCAGTGAGGAGGAGGTGTGGTTGCCCATTCTCACCACCTGGGGTCTGCTCGTCAGGAAGTCCAGGATCCAGTTGCACAGGGGTGTTTTAAGACCCAGGCCCCTGAGCTTCGGGACGAGCTTGGCAGGCACAATAGTGTTGAATGCTGAGCTGTAGTCCACAAACAGCATCCTCACATATGTGTTGCTCTTTTCCAGGTGGGAGAGGGTGGGGTGTGTAGCTAGGGCAATGGCATCGTCTGTTGATCGGTTTGGACGGTATGCAAACTGAAAGGGGTCCAGGGTGTTGGGAAGGGTAGAGCAGATGTGGGTTCTGACCAGCCGCTCAAAGCACTACATAATTGTGGAGGTCAGTGCTACAGGGCGGTAGTCATTCAAGCAGGTTACTGATGTTTTCTTTGGTATGGGGATGATGGTGGCCTGCTTGAAGTAGGTGGGGACTTCAGACAGATGCAGTGATAAGTTGAATATGGAGGTGAATACCTCCGCAAGCTGGTCAGCGCACCCCCTGAGGACGCGGCCTGGGACTCCATCGGGCCCCGATGACTTCCGGGGGTTCACCCTTTAGAGCTCTTGCCTCACGTCAGCCACGGTCAGGGACAGAGTGTAGTCGTCCTGGTCCTCGGCCAGTCTTGCTGAAGGAAGGGGGTTGGTTGCCTCAAACCTTCCGTAAAAGGTATTGAGGTCGTCAGGGAGAGAGGCGGCAGGCTGATCATCACTGCTATTTCTCCCTTTATAGCCAGTGATGTGTCGCAGGCCACCCCACAGGCGTCGGGGGTCAGAGCTGAGGTAGGTGGACTCCAGCTTGTCCCTGTATTCTCTCTTTGCATCTCTGATGGCCGGACTGAGTGTGGCGGTTGGTTGCCAACGGTCTGGAGGTCTTCCTGGAGCTCCAGAGTAGCGGGACAACGTCGCGTCTGAGTCCGAAATGGGTCCCGTAATCGGACTGAGTGTGGCGGTTGGTTGCCAACGGTCTGGAGGTCTTCCTGGAGCTCCAGAGTAGCGGGACAACGTCGCGTCTGAGTCCGAAATGGGTACCGTAATCGGACTGAGTGTGGCGGTTGGTTGCCAACGGTCTTGAGGTCTTCCTGGAGCTCCAGAGTAGCGGGACAACGTCGCGTCTGAGTCCGAAACGGGTCCCCTAATCGGACTGAGTGGTGCGGTTGGTTGCCAACGGTCTGGAGGTCCTGAGAATCATCCAGGGGAGCGGGACCACTTGGCTTCTGAGGCCGAATCGGGTCCCCTTGTCGGACTGAATGGTGCAGTTGATGGCCAACAGTCTGGAGGACTTCCTGAGGCTCCAGAGGAGGGTAACTCTGTGAGTCAGAGTCCGAGATGAGTCCCCTAATCGGACTGAATGGTGCAGTTGGTGGCCAACAGTCTGGAGGTCTTCCTGAGGCTCCAGAGGAGGGTAACTCTGTGAGTCTGAGTCCGAGATGAGTCCCCTAATCGGACTGAATGGTGCAGTTTCAGTACGCCGTGGACCACTTTGGTCTGCCATCGTCTGTCGCTACAGTCGCTACTCGCTACTGTCTGCCGTGGAATCAAAACAAACCCTCTAGTTGAGGACGCGCCTTGATGACGCGGGCCCGAATGCGCCACAAGAAGCAGACGGAAAACCTTATATATCCATGCAGCAAACAGACAGGTCTGTCGGCCAATAAGGTCATTCGGTCCGAAGAATTTTATTGGTTGAAGTTTTCACTAAATATTATGAGAGATTGTTTGTTTTTACTCCTGGTGGGTCTGTCTTGCATATTAGAGTGTTATTACCTTATTAATACCAATTTAACCTTATCCAAAAAAAGTGTAAAAATGCAACAAAGGTAAGAGTCCCTTTAACGAGAGTTATCTTTCACTTCTCCGCTGAGGCCGGCACGGTCTGTGTTCCTAAGCAGTGGCACCATAGCGGCGTTCGGAGTGTATACTATCTTATCTACCGATCCGCTAAATGCCACCCTGGCCTGCATGCTTACATTTTACATTCAAGTCTGTTGGTATTTTGTTATTAAAGACGATGAATTATTAAGGTAAAAGACCCCCTGACCACCTACACTTGTAGAGGTGCGTTTGGTTGACCATTAAACTGGTTGTGGTGATATATTTTAATAATCGAGTATCCACTGTCTACATAGCCCGTCATGTAATGAAAAACGTAACACGTACATTGACAATAACACTAAGGATGTTTAACTTATTTAGTTTAATTGTAAGTATTGCCAATTATTAACCATAGATTACGTGATGACTTTTATTGAAATGTTTGTTATTATCATAATTTGTAAGGAAATATATATTTTATTCTTTTTTATTTTGTTACTCGGACCTCGTCAGGTCTGTTGAACTATGCATTTCTACCGCTTGTCCTCAGGGTCCTCTATTGGGGGGGATTCTTCCGCTCTCCTACGAGGCAGGTTATCCCAGAACTCTTCTAATAAGAATCCCCAGGCCCGGATATTCCCCGGACTTCTGTGGACGAGCGGTATGCATGCTATGGACAACTTTAAAGGCTAATTGTTCATGTTGTGGAGTCTAGTTAATTATCCCTGTCCCAACATCACCGTGTAACTCTTATACAGGGATCTGCTTTGATGTAAGACCCCTGGGTCAGTCTCTTTTGGTAGGACCTCTTTCGGTACTGGAATTCGGCTTCCCTAATTATTGAATACAAGATAATGCATGCATATTGGTGGTACAATATTATATCTATTGCAATTGCTCCAATGGAAGCAATAGTTGACCTTTGAACATCTCGCACAGTGTTATGCAGTTTATTAGTATGTAGTAGAGATGCGCGGTTGGCGGTTGCAACCACGGACTCCGCGGTTAAACCGCGGATCGGGCGGGTGACGTGACAAAAAATAATATTTTAATTAAATTCGGGCGGTTGGCGGTTTAACCAACGAAATTCAAAAATATATACACATTGTTAAATGTCGTTACCTACTTCCAAGCACATTTTGAAATAATCCAATTCTCATCAGGCAGTAAATTGGCCTCTCTGTCTCTATCACACACACACACACGTACACACACACACACTTACGGAAGCAAAAAAGTTTAAATTAAGTGACGATCCGTCCCATGTCGCGTCTCCACAAATCTGCAAGTTATGAGAAAGCTGTCAGTATTGGGAGAAGCTTTAACGTCTCGTAGATGAAACTGCCTGGGTTATTTTGTTTCGTATAAGTTATATTTTAAAACAGCCAGTCATTGTAGCCTACCAATCGTGGAATATGGAATTTCAAAGAGATGGAGTGATTTGACATCAGGCATTGGCAGCGCGAGATGTGCAGAACAAGTTAAACTTCTAGCTCAGTAACATCAACACCTTAGAAAAAAGGTAAGAAAAATAGTCGGAAAACTTTTATTTGCAAGGCAAGCAGGCAAGTGTTGGGCTTGTTACAGTAGCCTATATAGCCTTCAATGCGGTGAAATTTCGGAATTAATAGGCTCGAGAAGGCGTTTCCTTAAAAGGCTATCTTTCATTTTGCAAAAAAAACAACACGGTAGGCTATATTACCATATTAAAATGGTGTACCAAATTGCGTTTTATTACTATGATAAAAAAGTGTAGGCCTACTAGCCTATGGTAAGGTCAGGTTTGCCGATGTGCTTGGCTATTTTAAAGTTTCTCCCTGTGCATCGATCGGAGACAGACGTCACTTCACTGATAATATTCTGGGGATAGGCTACAACATAGTCAAAAGGCTTTCATACTAGGGACTTTATCCTTTAAATATCTTTGCGGCATTGGATCAGTCTCCTTTCAAGAACAGGCAAGAACTTTCTAGCCTCGCGTCAGCAGCGCATATACCTAAAAACAACAGGCGGATGGCGGGCGGGTGAGGTTTTGAAAATTGGTCAAAAAAATTGTTGCGGATGGATGGCGGGCGGATCAAGCGTTTTGTGATGCGGTTGCGGATGAAATAATAGCCCATCCGCGCATCTCTAGTATGTAGTAGCTGATTAGTGCAGAATTTTACCCATGTAGATTTAATATTCGCAAAAAATGTTTTGTAATTGAATAACAGCAGTTGAGCTAACCCCCTCCTTGTGCACCGGTTAAAACCATGTGCATCATTTATTAATTAAACATATTATTTCAGCAGTTTAACCTTGTGTCTATTTCTCCCATAAAGACTCGATCACCGATAAGTATGAACAGGATTTATTTAAATAACGACCTGGGAATATTTTGCATGGTAAATCTTTGGCATGAGCCCCGTCGCTGATCCAGGATGACGTGCGGACTCGGGGTATCCTGCCAGGACTAGCAGGGGCGGAGCCTTCCCCTGGACAAGTAGACTGAGGCCGACCTTGTGGTGGTGGGGTGGATGGAGGTGCGTCGAACGAAGACCTGAGCAGTAAAGACATATGTTAGACTACTCTTTATAGAGCAGGTGTAGGCACGTGATTGGTAGCTGGTGATTGGTAGCCAGCCGCGCGTGATTTGAGTCATCATGGTAGAACTACCAGCAAGCTTAACATTTGAACCATCCTGGTTCTCTAAAGGTACGGCCACACCAAAAGCGTTACCCGCGTATCACGCGTATAAAATCGGCAATTTTTCCATAGGGAACCATTGGTTTACGCGCGTATGAGACGCGTACGAGCGTTACATGCGTATAAGCAACATTTTACTCGCGTTAGGTGCGTATGAGGCGCGTATATATACGCGCGTATATATACGCGCGTACATATACGCGCGTACGAGGAGTTCAAAAAATTGAACTTTTTACGCGAGTAACGCTCATACGCGCCGCAATAGCCAATCAGCGTTGAGCTTGACCCGACGTCACTGGCAGAGAGTAGTGAGCTTGGACAGAAGCATACGGCCGACATCTTTCTTTATTCTGTGTGGAAATAGTAACATAGTTACGCCATTAAATGCTTTTATGGAAACATTTTTAGCGAGAAATGTGCATTTTACTTTCATAATGTTCGCTCGGTGAATGTGAAGGATGTTTGGTTTGATAGTTATGACGAAGAGGGAACGCTCCGTTCACTTGCATGGACAGAGTCTCTGGTTACTAAGCAACCTCAACGTCTTGGCGGACTATATATCTGCTGATCAACACTACGAATGCTGGAAACACACCAGACACACCATGTGAAGTTATTTAAGACGATTATTGTTATTTATATCCGAGATTATTTAATCTAACCCGATCTAAACTCTATCACCCAAACACGGCGGCGTTTGGGTTTCCTACCTCGGACTCCAGCGCAGCCATGTCCATGGCAGCCACGGCCGGCAACTTTCTTTATTCTGGGTGGAAATAGTAACATAGTTACGCCAATAAATGCGTTTATGGAAACATTTCTAGCGAGAAATGTGCATTTTACTTTCATAAGGTTCACTCGGTGAATGTGAAGGATGTTTGGTTTGATAGTTATGACGAAGAGTGAACGCTCCGTTCACTTGCATGGACAGAGTCTCTGATTGCTAAGCAACCTCAACGTCTTGGCGGACTATTTCTCTGCTGATCAACACTACGAATGCTGGAAACACACCAGACACACCATGTGAAGTTATTTAACCCGATTATTGTTATTTATATCCGAGATTATTTAATCTAACCCGATCCAAGCTCTATCATCCACCCAAACACGGCGGCGTTTGGGTTTCCTTCCTCGGACTCCTAAATCCAGCGCAGCCACAGGCTGGGGGGGGGGGGGGGGGGGGGTCTCATCTACGCGCGTTACGCGCGTATCTGACCATTTTTGACACAAAATGGTCAAGCAACATTTTAGGAGCGTTACGCGCGTACATGGTACGCGAGATACGCGCTTGGTGTGTTCGCGGCTTAATATCAATGTGCATGACACAACCAGTATCTATTGCACTCCTGTTTTGATACACAAAACGCATGAAAACAGACAGAAGGGCCCAGCAACCTGGAAAAACATAATGTCTGTGAGTGTTAGGCATTCGTTACTAAAATATTCTGCCATTTCCTGAAGAGAGAGAGTATTAAGATCAATGCACATAAGTAAAATGATGAGTGTTGGGCAACCTGTAGTGCTTGTGTTGCCACTTCCTGAAGAGAAAAGTGAATATTTGTAGTGATGTAAACAATTAAAATGATGAATGCCGGGCATCCATCACTGATCGGGTTGCAAAGGCCTGAAGAGAAAAGAGAATACATTTAGTACAAATGCAAACATTTATAGATTGTTTAAAGCCCATGGTGCAGGTTAACCGGAAGTTTCGATTAATGGATACATAAAGCACTCAAAATATATATATAATTCATCAAATGTCTCCAAAATGGTCTTAAAGTCCAGTTTTTGTCGTTTTTTGTAGTAACGGGTGTTTTCTAACGTCGTTCGGTGGTGACGTCACGGTAGGGAGTCGTGGTGGAAGGTAGCCTCAGCCTAGTACTAGAACTATGGCGTCTAACTGGGATGAGGAAGAGGTGGCAAGAACCACAAATTACGTTTATGATGGCCCACAGCCGTATAATTTCGAGCCTGTTAGACGTGAGGGGGTGAATGAGGAATTGCCGAGGATTGATGGCCGTCAAAGCCAATTAAATTCATGGTCAGAGGAGAATGGGTGGAGAGTTGGTGAGGTGTCCTGGTGAGTTGCTATCATTTAGCAATGCAGCAACGAGCGCTTGAGCTAGCCCCCCCCCAGATAAACCCTACGATTAGTTATCCCACGTTTTGATGGTTGCCTAATAGCTCCAGTAACTACCGGTACATATTTTGCCTAGCCTTTATTTCTAAGCTTTTACCTATTCCTCCGGTGAAAGTGTTGTTGCAAACGTACCCGGTAGCCACCGGTCACGTAGGCTGGTCATGAATTCAGTGTGATTATTTTCGATTCTACTCCTCGTGATTGATTGTCATTGACACCGTCAGGGTACCGCTTACCGAGAGAGGGAGAGTAGTAAGCGTGTCTGTGTCGCTGTGCTTGGCAGGTGTTTGTGTGGGCGGCGCCGTCCCATGGAATCTGTGGTGGAGAGCTTGTGCTGTAGGGAAGTGAGTGCGTTTTGGTCGCTGGTCGAGTAGCTCAGACCAGCAGATGTGACATGCCTCACTCAGCATCCAGGATTTGATGCATGCTGCCTGAATCCGTTTTTGCTGAAGATAGCGTACACACATTTCAAGCAGGATCATGGTCCCCTTCAAGCCAGCACGCACGAGTATGTTAATTGTTTGTTTACTTTAGCATTCTTTTTATAGAGTCCTATGAACCAACTTAAACAGTTATAGGCGACTAGAGATGTGTTGCATAGACAATAAACATGCATGAAAAAAAAAAAGAATCCAACCTATTTCCCTATGCAATACCGGTACACTGCATACAGGCAGGCTATACGCTGGGCTTATGGAGTTCTTGGCCTGCATATAAGGAAGCCTCTACCCTCCTGCCGGTTTCAGCCATCAGGCAACAATTTCAGAGTGGTGACCAGACCTATCATGGCTTTCAATGGCCTCGTTTGGATGAAGAATAAAAACCATATTGGCACGTACAACATGAATACAATTATTTTTCAGTTCAAGAATTAACTCATGCTTGTTGTGTTGCGATTGCTCAACCGCCCTTAAAATGTTATAAAATACACAGAACATTTGAATTCATATAAAAACAGTTTATTAGGTCATCCCAAGTAATGGGGATCGATTACTGAAAAAAGGGACAGGTTGAAAGGCCTGATAAAGTAAACAAATCTCAAGAAAAAAAGGGTTAGGCACAAAGAAACCAACATAAAATAATCTTGCAATAGTGTGGTCTTACCTGAGGGTCAGCACTCACACAGCACGTTCTCTCACTCACTCACGGACACATACATGCAATGATATCACATAGAGCAGACGCATAGTGATCCAAGAGAAAAGCGCACACAGAGGTCCCTTTCGGATTCTTACAAATTTTTTTATGAATTATGGGGCAAATGGAGCTGTAAAGGAATGATTTGTGCACACAACTAAGTAAAAAACCCAAGCAATAAAAACAAAACATGCGACATGCAGTGAGGCGGTAACCATGGTAATGCTGATAAAGGAATGAATGGGTTACAGCCATAAATAACCAAGAGATAATGTTAGTCGACAGATGTTAGGGTCAGCGCAAGGGGTTAAAATGTAAGGTTATAATAAACTTCCTGGAACAATCAAAAAACCCAAGCAATAAACAGCACACAAAGAGAAAACAAAACATGCGGCATACAGAAAACCACCACCAAATAAAATAACATATACTTACTATATACATATATACATACTCACAACTAAATGATTGGACCTGTCTGGGAAAAAAAATATTCTAATTCAATTTTTTGTAGCGTGTCTGCTGGGCTAGATAGAGGCTGACGGCCTCCTCCTTGGGAATTTGTTGGAAGGATTTGGCGATGGGGGCGGGTGCACAGGCTGACAAATTGGGGCTAACCTCTTGAAGAGCCTTGGGTGAATCCATGTAGCTCTCCCGAAGGGCCTCGATTAATGACGTTGCATAACCTGCAGACATAATAATGATAAAATACTGTATAAAGATCAATGTCACAGATGTCTTGTGCGCAAATGTCAAAATATGATAGAACTGCATGACACTGCCTACCGTATGAGGCCTTCTCTTTGATGGGAACAACTACCCAGGCACCTTTTCTGAAACGTGGATATCGCACGCTATACCTCTCCAAACCATCGCTTCTTCGTGCGGTCTCTCTGTTCGCATTATAGTTGTAATGCAGCGCCGCTAAGAGAAGCCTACAGAATAACAGATTTGAGAACACTTTCGAAACCTGGTGTATGTATGATAAAATACGGCATTGTTATTCGATTGGACAGCACTGACCTGCTATACATGCCATGGTATGAAAACCCAGTGTGCTTGGGCGCGAAGTGCAGGATCAGGGAGTGGAAGGCTTCAAGGGAGTAAGTCTGGTGCTGCGGAGACAGCTGTCGAACATCCTTCAGTAAGGATGTCCTTGTGATGATACCCTCCAGTTTTACTGCTGCCATTGAGCCTGCAAGAGACCAAGATAGGTAGGCACTAGAGATGCGCGGATGGGCTATTATTTCATCCGCAACCGCATCACAAAACGCTTGATCCGCCCGCCATCCATCCGCAACAATTTTGACCAATTTTCAAAACCGCACCCGCCCGCCATCCGCCTGTTGTTTTTAGGTATATGCGCTGCTGACGCGAGGCTAGAAAGTTCTTGCCTGTTCTTGAAAGGAGACTGATCCAATGCCGCAAAGATATTTAAAGGATAAAGTCCCTAGTATGAAAGCCTATTGGCTATGTTGTAGCCTATCCCCAGAATATTATCAGTGAAGTGACGTCTGTCTCCGATCGATGCACAGGGAGAAACTTTAAAATAGCCAAGCACATCGGCAAACCTGACCTTACCATAGGCTAGTAGGCCTACACTTTTTTATCATTGTAATAAAACGCAATTTGGTACACCATTTTAAAATGGTAATATAGCCTACTGTGTTGTTTTTTTTGCAAAATGAAAGATAGTCTTTTAAGGAAACGCCGACTCGAGCCTATTAATTCCGAAATTTCACAGCATTGAAGGCTATATAGGCTACTGTAACAAGCCCAACACTTGCCTGCTTGCCTTGCAAATCAAAGTTTTCCGACTATTTTTCTTACCTTCTTTCTTAGGTGTTGATGTTACTGAGCTAGAAGTTTAACTTGTTCTGCACATCTCGCGCTGCCAATGCCTGATGTCACTTCTGAGTCAAATCACTCCATCATCTCTTTGAAATTCCATATTCCACGAGTGGTAGGCTACAATGACTGGCTGTTTTAAAATATAACTTATACGAAACAAAATAACACAGGCAGTTTCATCTACGAGACGTTAAAGCTTCTTCCTATACTGACAGCTGTCTCATAACTTGCAGGTTTGTGGAGACGCGACATGGGACGGATCGTCACTTAATTTAAACTTTTTTGCTTCCGTTAGTGTGTGTGTGTGTGTGTGTGTGTGTGTGTGTGTGTGTGTGTGTGTGTGTGTGTGTGTGTGTGTGTGTGTGTGTGTGTGTGTGTGTGTGTGTGTGTGTGTGTGTGTGTGATAGAGACAGAGAGGCCAATTTACTGCCTGATGAGAATTGGATTATTTCAAAATGTGCTTGGAAGTAGGTAACGACATTTAACAATGTGTATATATTTGAATTTCGTTGGTTAAACCGCCAACCGCCCGAATTTAATTAAAATATTATTTTTTGTCACGTCACCCGCCCGATCCGCGGTTTAACCGCGGAGTCCGCGGTTGCAACCGCCAACCACGCATCTCTAGTAGGCACACACACAGCAGACATACAAATAGACCGATTTTTTTTCTCCAGTGGAAACACACATGAAATTGTCCTGCATATGAATTTAGAAAACATATTTACAGTAAACAGAATGTTATGAGATCCCCAGAGTATGAAATAATGATTTAAATGGAAACCCTGTAGAGCATGCATATTGCCACATACTGTGTACTGTACCTGGTTCCAGCCACTCTTTATCTCGTTGATCCCCCTCCAGAGGGGCATGAGCGCAACTGGAGAAGGCAGGGGTGTCATGGTCGTGGATGTCCTGAATGTGGTTCACCAAGCTTCTCCATTTGGCCTCCATCACAGCTGGATTGCCATCTGGGGTTGAGGCTGCAGTCCAGTACAGGTGGTTCACTATGGCTGGCCTCCACAACTGTAGTTGTTCACACTGTCTGTCTTTTGAGGCTGTATCCAAGGCCTTCCCCAGACCTGGTTTAGAACAAATAGTATTAATCTAAATGCAATAACAAAAACTGCTTAAACGTTCCAACAATGGATACATACTTTTCCCAATGTGCCAGACATCAAAATAATGCTGTGTCCCTTCAGGGCACAGCTCTTCTCTCACCCATTTGGCAACCTAAGGAGTAAAGAACAAACTTTTGTGGTTGCTTGCACTGTCTGGCCCTCAGTGCCTCAGCAAAGCACAAACGTCCAGCATCAGTGAAAATCATAAATCTACATTCTTTTTTTTTTGGTAAATACCTGGCGATGTCTGTCTGTGATGAGGGTTGACAAATGCAGGTCGTGCCGCCTCAGCAAGCCGATGCTGCGCTTGAGCCCCTCTATCTCACACCAAGAGCTGTTGGGGACCTCTGAGCTCTGCAACATAATATAAGTGTTAGTGTAGAATGGTGGTGGAGGTGAAGGTGGCGTGATGCATAATAAAGCCCTATGCATGGTTGTACACGTGGAAAAGTGCTATATTAAGATGCAGTCCATTTAATAAATTGCAGAGAGTTCATTTCTTTCTGTCTAATAAAATCAGGCTTACCTGAACAAGCTGAACATCAACCACCTTATTTACTCTGTCCTCTATCAACGTGTAGGAGCCGTACTTTGCACAGTGCCCTGGAGAATCTGACCTGGGGATAATTAGAAATTAAAATTATGTTTCAAGTTTTTAATAACCAGTGTCTGTAAAGACAATCCACCATGACATCTTTAAATGTAAACTAAAGCCGCCCTACATGATAACAAATAAAAAAAAAAAGTGCAACTTGTTAAGTATTTTAAGAAGCTGCATTACCCTCACATAACCACATGGGGAGCAAGACCTTATTGAAGGCTGCTCCACCACAGAAGGCATCACCTTTATTTAAGGTGAAGAAGCCATCACGCCCACTAGGCCACGCCCACTTGACGTCCTCTCTAGCGGGTGATTTCGAACTCGAGAGCGGCAGAGATCAATAGGTAGACGGCGCAGAAAGCCACCCGGGCCTAAGCCCCGGGGGCTTGAAGTAGATCACGGTATTTTCCTCTCACACGTGTTAGATACAATTCCCTCCGTAGTCTCCATTTACCATACCGAAACATGCCGACTTTATAACGAATAAAGTGAGTTAAAGTAAAGCAACCCGGGATTGGACAACTTTCTTCAAGAATATGCAACATATTTGGTGACCCGCGACGTTTGGAAGAAAGTCCAGAGAATCCCGGCGGGCGCGACGCTAAAACACCTTCAACAGGCCACACACGTCTGAGGTAAGTATAATTCATTGTTTTAAAGACTAGATCTGAAATAGGATTGGTTATAAGAACATTTAGGTGTAAGTTTGTTTTAGCCACCGTCGTGCTGCTCCAGAGGCCTAGACCTCGACTTAACAAGCATAACAACACGTGTAGATCAACGGTTGCAAGGAACACTGAAGGCCCTCCCTCCCCACACTTGAGTTGTTTTGAGTACTCGTCGTTAACGATCATTCTTGGTACTGGTTGAGA
Source organism: Gadus morhua (assembly GCF_902167405.1). Classification (NCBI taxonomy): domain Eukaryota; kingdom Metazoa; phylum Chordata; class Actinopteri; order Gadiformes; family Gadidae; genus Gadus; species Gadus morhua. Next base: position 20,527,581 of record NC_044064.1, on the reverse strand, counting down.
GGTGAAGCCCTCCACTATCGGTCTCTGTATAGATCGGGCCAAAATAATATCTTAACGAGAGTTTCCTCACTTCTCCGCTGAGGCCGGCACGGTCTGTGTTCCTAAGCAGTAGCACCATAGCGGACGTTCGGAGTGTATACTATCTTATCTGCCGATCCGCTAAATGCCACCCAAGACTGCATTTTACATTTTACATTCAAGTCTGTTGGTATTTTGTTATTAAAATGAATTATTAAGGTAAAAGACCCCCTGACCCCCTACACACGTGAAGTCCCCACCGCCCCCCCTCCAGGCCCCCTACACACGAGTACCCCCCCCCCACCCTTTGTCCCAGTCCTCACAGGTCCGGTCGTCAGATCCCCCCCTCCCCCCCTTTGTCCCTGTAAACACTCCCTTCCCCTACCCTTCCTTATTCATATTGCTTAAAGAAGGCCACTCGCCTCTCTAGTGTAAGTTAAATTGAAGTTCTTGTCTTATTGTTCTTTCTTCCCCTTGCCCCCTCCCACCCTCACACCTAGCCATGTGTTGGAACCAGGATGTAAATTTAGTTAAGTGTTTGTATATTTGAGGGTCTGTGGGTCTCTGTGCTGAAATACAGGGAGCCAGTCCCTAGTTGATATCGGCAAAACACGCAAATATTTGTGTAGGTTGTAATCAATGTTTTTTGATTCACCAACATTAATAGTTTAAACGATCTGTAAATGTTTACATTTGTACTAAATTTATTCTTTCTCTTCAGGCCTTTGCAACCCAAGCAGTGATGGATGCCCGGCATTCGTCTTTTTCATTGTTTACATTTCTTAATATTCTCTCTCTCTCTCTCTCTCTCTTCAGGAAAAAGCAGTATATGCAGTAACGAATGCCTAACACTCAGACATTATGTTTTTCAAGGTTGCTGGGCCCTTCTGTCTGTTTACATGCGTTTTGTGTATCAAAACAGGAATGCAATAGACACGGGTTGTGTCATGCACATTGATATTAGAGAACCAGGATGGTTCAAATAGACACAGGGTTCAACTGCTAAAATAATGTTTAATTAATAAATGATGCACATGGTGCACAAGGCGGGAGTTAGCTCAACTGCTGTAGTTCAATTACAATAACATTTGTTTCAACCGATAACTTCTGAATTTTTCTTTTAGGTTCAGTTTTAGTTTTGTTTATAGAATATCACCATATATTTAATACCCAGATGTGCATAATTGTTGTAAGTTTGGATGACTCTTTATTCTACCTAGTTTAGACGGTTTTGATTGACCTAGCTCAAGATTCACCAGGTGTCAGACGTAGGATTGTGGCACTCCCTGGGAGCCCCCGAGCCACACGTCGACTGCACCAGGTGTCAAGACGTAGGATTGTGGCACTCCTTGGGAGCCTCCGAGCCACGCGTTAATCGACTAATCGTTCCTGCAGTGTTCTGAGGTGGTAACGGTGGAGCTCAATGGGAGGCTCCGGGAGAGTACAAACGCGGGCTCACACAGGGAGTGGTGGCGGTGGGGCTCATGGGGAGGCCCCGGGAGAGTTGTCATTCACGGGCTCACGCGGGGAGAAATCGAGTAGGTCAGTAAGTCAGAAGGTTGAATTAATGTATCGATTTGAGGTTGACCAACAAAAAACGAGATAATTATAATAATAAATACTGTTCATGTAATGGTATAGTTAGGTCTGGGACCTGCGTAGCTAAAAAAACTGTTTTGGAAATAGTAATGAACGTGTCCGGGACATGTATAGCTATAAAATAAGTAAAGATAAAACTGGGTTTTACTTTACTTCACTTTACTAAGACATATGCACGTTTGATGTGGTATGCAAAAGTTGGCGCAATAGGATGTTGTGCAGAGAATAAGGTGTATGCACGTTTGATGTGGTATGCGATGTACATAGGAGTGAATCAAAGTGTGGACAACATCAAATGCGAGCAATAGGTAGAATAAATGAAGATTAGGTCATCCAATATACATAGTTAGTGTAGGACAATCGGGTAGTATGATGAAGGTAACTGTTATTATGAGATACGGTTAACACAGAAGTGATATTGAACATGCAAATTTTAACATCGTTATTTCCCTTTTACATCTTTTTGGTTATAACAACTTGGTTGCACTACGGCGTTGTTAGGTTTGGTTGTCATTCAATGCGCATGGTGTGGTAGAATTTAATGAGTATATTCTATGGTAGACCATGATTATTATTATGGTTTATATATGTTAATGGTAGAAGACACATGATACTGGAGCCTGGATTCAGAACAGATGGTGGGGCACAGAAATGAGCAGGAAGACAGGGTCAAGCCATGTTGACCTCAGCCTTCAGCCCTATGATTATTTTGACTACAGAGTTAATGCATGCTGGCCTCAGACTGGTGTCCAAAATCACTTTTGTTGACAATATTCTGAGACTGATGATTGATGAAGATTGACGTGGGCGGAAACCCCCATTGGGACAAAGAAATTCTTGTATGTATGCGTGTATAAAGGAGAAGCTAGAACCCATGTTCGGGCAGTGACTCTTAAGACCTACTCGGCTGTTATCGTTGTTGTTTTTCTGCACGATAAAGTCTTTTGTCAATTCTAGCTCCGGACCCCTCGTTTTATTTTACTCTCTCTCTCTTGAATTAGTCTAAGTGTTTATATCTCGATTAATCTACTACATATATTGGCGTCGCGACCAGGACTGGAAAGAGACAGCCCAACTGCCGGGCTACAAGGCGGGGCGCGGACGAGTCACACAACCAAGCGCACAAAATTATTCCCGGTAAGTTGGCTTACCACTAATTTAATGGTTGGTTGATTTGTTTTTGCCCCGTCTGAACGCTTGGTGAATGGGTAAAGTGTCTCTTCAGTCAAACGAACCTAAAGAGAGAGAGAGAGAGACGGGAGCTCCGGAAGAGATTGACGTGCGCACGCACATAGACCCTAGGCGCTGTGGTTCTAAATGACCAAGACGCTTGTGGCTCCCTATTTTGATACGAGTTGTTGTTATTTGGAGTTTTGAGTTTTTGGTTAAATATACCTATTATAAAGTCCTGTGGCTGTATTCTAGAGGATCGAATTAGTGGGAAAGTTCCAATAGGACAGTAACAGGTCCGCAGGTCGATTGAAGTGCCTGTTGGATGTTTGAAAGTATCACAGAGAGCTGGGTTGGAATTCATTGCCGTCGATGAATTAATTTTTATTTTAGAGAGGTTTCCTTGGGATGCCGACTGGTGAATTTTCAATTCTAATCTTGGAGCTGTTGAACTGCAAATCCTGCACCAATTGATGGTGAATTTCTAGTTCCGATTTTGGCATTTTTGAGAAAGCAGACTTCTCGCACTTTTGAATAGATAAGGTTCTTGGTTGGGGTACCGTTTCAGTTCGTATTTTGAGAAGTTTCTTGTCTGTTTTTGATCTGGTCGAATGTTTATGTATTCAGCCATTGTTTTGGAAGAATAGGCTTGTTGTTTGGAGTGCCATGTGAATGAGTTTAATGTGCTGATCGTGGACCGATTGAGATGCAGCTCTTGGATAAACTGAAATAGTTAATTTGTAATTCTGATCTTGGCACTGCGAAGCGATAGGTACTTGTTTGAAATTCTGGTTGGTTGATTATCCATCCGACCGTTCATGTTTTAATCAAAAGGCCAGTTTCTACGCTCGGTCAACCTTTTATTTGTAATTGATTGCAGACAATTCTGACATTTTTTAACGTAATATAAAGAAATTGTATGAATCGGCTTATTGTCTGTATTTAAGTCGTGATAGGATTAAGTTACCTCGGAGATTTTTACGACCCGGTTCATTTGTTGTTGATTCTGTCATGAATAAATTAGGCGGACAGAGAATAGTTAATTTGTTTTGAAGTAGTTGATAATCATAAATAAATTAGACGGATAGAGAATAGTTAATTTGTTGAAGTACTGAATAAATGTGTAAATCTTCTTTGACTTAAACAATCATCGCGCTGACTCTAACTGCACGTGCACGAGCAAACACACAGGGGACGAGCAGGAGCCTGCAGGCCAGGGTTAGAGATAACAGTGTTGGGGCCACATTCCAATCTTCGGGAGGGAGACGAGCGCTTGGGAAGAGTTCACATTTGTAGCTTAGAGATAGTAAAGTATTTAAACTAACTAGTAGAATAAACTCAAATAAATAGTATTAATAAATAGTGTATTTCAGAAAAATAAATAAAGTAATAATTAAAAATGGCACCAACAGCGGTAGAAGTCTTGAGTAGAGACAATCCACTCCTCAGAAATGAGATAAAACAAATTTCTGAGAAGTGGGAGAAGCAGACTGTTAAATCAGGCACAATTTGGCACGCGGGAGGGACATTTGATCAGACAATGTGTAGGGACATGGAGGTAGTAATAAGGAACTACAAACCAAACAGAAGTGGTAAAAAGGCCTTGGAGAAGAAAGACAGGGAAAAGTTAGTGCTAGCTTTGTTTGAAGAGGAGGGAGAGAGGTGGCACGCATTACAACGAGTGGCCAGGAAAATAATCACAAAGAAAGAAGAGGCTCAACCTTTGCCTCTGAAGCTTGAGCCACCGCCGTACAAACCAACTAAGATGTATCCACTGTTAACTGGCAACGTAGAAATTAAAGGGGAAGTCACACTAGATGAAGGAGATAATAAATGTAACACACAGGGGAGGAGGGGCGCACCCATACACATGGACTGTTATGAGGGGATTAGGAAAGCAAGGGAAGAGTGTAGCAATGCTGAAATTAATTCCTGTGAGAGTGAAGGTGAGGACGAGGATGGGGCAAGTGGTGTTGACGACAGTAATGAAGATGTGAAAGATGGCAATGAGCAGGTTTGCGAGGGGCCTTCTCCGGGAAAGAAAAAGAGAGGAAAGAGATCAGAAAAGAGGACAAAGACTCAGAGGAAGCTAAGAGAGAGTAATGACCCAATGGGGGAGGGGTGTAGTGGGAGCCCAGCGACAGAGGAGCCTGGCTGCAGTACATCAGTACTAAGCCTCACACCACTCGAGTTAGATGAGAAACTAAGGAAATCGCAAAGGGGAAAAAAGGCACCCGACACCCTCCCCGGGAATTATCCTATTCTAGTCAAGGGACAACATGTCCACTATCAACCGTGGGGTTCACAGGACTTGGAGGGAGTTATTTCCAAACTCCCTAACATTCATAACGGGGCGTCTAAATGGATTCGAACATTTGAGGAACTCACAGTGGGAAAGCTAATGGCAGTGGGGGACCTGAAAGCTCTGTTGGCAAGAGTATTGGGGTTATCCAAGATGGAGTCTGTACTGAGGAATAGAGGGTTGGACATAATGGACGGAATGTATGATGGGACTACACTTGATCGCTACAGAGTGGCGATGTGGAACACACTCAGAAGGGAGTTCCCTACCCATATCGATCATAAAAACATGAGAGGCCTCCCCATCAATGGCACAGAGAATCCTGCATCCTACCTCCAGGCCCAAGTGGACAGATGGCGCTTGGAGACGGATGAGGATCCTGAGATCCATCCTGTGTTTTCGGTCATGTTCAGAAACTCTGTGATAGAGATTCTACCTAGCCCAATCAAAGTTAAGCTGGATGATGTGGTTGGACTGGTTACAAATAAATCTCACAGAGACTTTTGCGATCATGTGGTTCATGCAGTGGACAAATATCGGCAAAATGAACACAAAATACAGGAACAAAGCAAAGAGGTGCAGAGGAAGCTATCTCAGCTTCAGTTGGAAGAACTCACAAAAAGAGAAAAGGAGAAGAAAAAACAGGCGGTTGTTTCCGAGTCTGTTGATACAATACTGCAAGCCGTCCAGCAGGGTGCACCACAAACCCAACCTCCTCAACAGGCATTTTCCCCCCCAGTACAACAGCTTCAGAGCCAATGGTCACCCACTCCACCTGCCATAAATATACACACACATAACAATGGGAACAAGCAGAATCACAACAAGGGGTAGGGCTGCACGATATGGGCAAAATATGATATCCCGATATTTTTGGGCTGAATGGCGATATACGATATATATATCTCGATATTTTCTATAGAGTGGGTTAGATGTTTTTCTAAGTCAAAAGCCACATGTGAGATGTTGCAAGCACTTTTATTAAAACATAGGTCAGTATGACTGCAACATGTGATTTTGTATCGTTATTTTCAACAGAATTGAATGAACATGTTAAAAAAAAGGGACGTTTTTCACCTTCTTCACAAAATAATCACCTATGCAAAACATTATAAAGCTGTAGGTTACACACATTAGCTACCAGTAAGAGCATTGGCTTCGTCGCATTGTCCTGTGTACTACGGTGAGGGTTTCAGTGCGCCGTAACTTTAATCCCCCGCCCCCTCCCTTCTCCGTTCCATTTGGGAACATGTTTGGTTTCATTTCGCTTGTTTCGTATATTTTAATTAATTAATTAAGAGCGTCACCAGAGGGCGCCCCCAACACATTTGCCGAGCGCCGGCCCTGGTTTCGGGGCAGAAGAAACTGTCGCGGCCGGTGATGCAGCAGCACAGCCACGGAGTATTACGCATTCATTATACTGCACTTTGTACCGCTGCTGTAAATGGTGGAACAGATTTGTCGTGCTTCCACTTTTAGTCGCAACGGTTTTGCTACACTCTCTACAGATGACCTGCAGCTGCTGCTCATCTGTTTTTTTTTAAACCCGAACTATTTCCACATTATGGAGCCATTGTTTCTCCTCTTTGAAACAATTTCGTCTACCGCCGCTGTCTCGTTTTCTTTAAGGGTATAATCCATGCTTGTTGTGTTGTGAGGGGGCGGCGGGGGCGGGAATGAGGCGTCTTTGCACACGGCACGTTCGGAAAGACAGAGTGGGAGGGGTCGCGCTCACAGTCTTCAAGGCAAGCGCTGTAGACGCTTGAGGGGGAAACTGACCATTTTAACGCTTATCGATATAAACGATATTGTCAAATCTTGTATCCCCGTGGAAATTATATCGATATATCGTACATAGCCGATATATCCTGCAGCCCTAACAAGGGGCCTCAGGGGCAGTACAGAAATAATCAACAGCAGGGATTCAAAGGACAACGCAGAGGTCCTTTAATATGTTTTGGATGTAACCAGGAAGGACATATTAAGAAAGATTGTTTGATTAACCCTTTTCCATCCCAGCAAGGACAGGGTAACGGTTATCAGGGGAGGCAAGATCAAGGGAGCTACAACCGGGGACAGCAGGGTCCATTCATGGGTCAGGGATACTAGGGGTGCCCAGAGAATCCACAGGGGGAGGGTCAGCTTGTAGCAATCACAAAACAAGCTGATGAGGAACCAATACTGCAGGTTCTGATAAATGATAGAGGCACGCCAATGATGGCTGATACTGGAGCCACTTACACTTGCGTAGGTTCAAAATATGCCTCTCACCTCCCCATGGCAGGAAAATTCGCCAAAACTGTAGGATTCTCGGGACACACGCAGTTACCTATGACAGCTCCAGTAATGCTAAAACTGTACGGACGTACAGCTAAGCTACCCATCTTGGTATCAGACACTACACCGGTTAATTTGATTGGAAGAGATGCATTGTGTAAATTAGGATTGCAGATATTATGTACACCACAGGGCATAATGATTGAAACCGCAGGAACAGCATCTCAAATGATTCTATCAAAGCCTGACACTGCAAATGTATAATAATAATAATAATAATAATAATAATACATTTAATTTAGAGGCGCCTTTCAAGACACCCAAGGTCACCTTACAGAGCATATAGTCATCATACATTTTTAAAAAAAAACAAGATATTGTGTAAAAATAAAGCATAAGCAATAAGAAATAAATAAAACAAGACAAAACAAAACAAAAAAAAACAATCAAAACAGTGATCAGTTAGACGTTGTGTGCGAGTTTGAACAGGTGAGTTTTGAGTTGTGACTTGAAGGTTGTAATGGTGTCTGATTGTTTTATGTGTGGGGGGAGGGAGTTCCAGAGCCTGGGTGCTGAACAGCTGAATGACCGGGCACCCATTGTAGTGAGTCGTGATGTGGGGATACATAGTAGTCCAGCAGAGGTTGAGCGGAGGGAGCGGGAGGGAGTGTATTCTTGGAGGAGGTCGCAGAGATAACTGGGGGCTAGGTTGTGGAGAGCTTTGTAGGTGAGGAGTAGGGTTTTGTATTGGATACGGTAGTATACTGGGAGCCAGTGAAGTTGAATGAGGACAGGGGTGATGTGGTCAGATGATTTGGTGCCGGTGATGATCCGGGCGGCTGAGTTCTGAATGATCTGCAGTCTGTTGATGAGTTTGGTGGGGAGTCCGGTGAGGAGGGCGTTGCAGTAGTCTATGCGTGATGTGACAAATGAGTGAACTAGGATTTCAGTGCTGGATTGGGTCAGTGATGGGAGGAGTCTGGCGATGTTGCGGAGGTGGAAGAATGCAGTCCGGGTGATGTTGTGAATATGGGGTGCGAATGAGGGTGTTGTCCAGGATGACGCCGAGGCTCTTGACTTTGGAGGAGAAGGGTACTGGGAATCCATCGATAAATATGAGTGGAGCTGTGGTGTGTTGTGATTTAGTGAGGGTGGATTTGGATCCGATGAGCAGGGCCTCGGTCTTTTTTCCATTGAGTTTCAGGAAGTTCCTGCTCAACCAGCTCCGGATCTCTTCCAGGCACTTGATGAGGGAGGTGGGGGGGATGGCAGCGGTGGGTTTGGTGGAGATGTAGACCTGTGTGTCGTCAGCGTAGCAGTGAAAATGGACCCCATGGTGACGGAGGAGTGTGCCCAGCGGGAGGAGGTAAGTGGTGAAGAGGAGTGGACCCAAGACTGACCCCTGGGGGACACCCAGTGAGACACTTGAACACCCAGACTTGTGGTTGCTTAGTTGAACAAATTGTTGACGGCCGGTGAGGTAGGATGTAAACCAGGAGAGTGCAGCACCAGTGATCCCAATACCAGCTAGGCGGTCCAGGAGCAGAGGGTGGGAGATGGTGTCGAATGCTGCGCTGAGATCGAGGAGGATGAGAATGGTGAGTAATCCAGAGTCGGCTGCAAGGAGGAGGTCGTTGGTGATTTTGACTAGGGCTGTTTCAGTGCTGTGTTTTGGACGGAAGCCAGATTGGAACGGTTCGTGGAGATTGTTAATGTCGAGGTGGGACTGTAGTTGTGCGGCAACCACCCTTTCAAGTGTTTTGGAGATGAAAGGGAGATTGGAGATGAGCCGGTAATGGTTAAGGTCAGATGGGTCAGCACCAGGTTTTTTCAGGATGGGAGTGATGGCAGCCAGCTTGAGAGTGAGGGGTACAGTACCAGTAGTGAGGGAGGAGTTAATTATGTTGGTGATCATGGGGGAGATGGACGGATGTTTCTGAAGGAGATGGTCCGTTGTTCCTTGGTTTTGTGTAGTTGGGTATGAATGTCAAAAAGTACAGCTTTGTGGTCGGAGATGGGGAAATCAATGACATCAAGGTTAGTGGGAGTGATGTCAGTGCAGCAGATTAAATCCAGAATGTGACCTTTGTTATGGGTTGGGAGGTTGACATGTTGTGTGATGCCAAGACAGTCCAGAAGTGATGTGAAGTCATTAGCAAAAGTACAGGATGGGTTGTCAATGTGGATGTTGAAATCACCAAGGAGGATAACAGTGGGGGACATTGCACATACAGATGTAAGTAGTGATGAGAATTCATTGAGGAAAACGGCGGAGGGTTTTGGTGGTCTGTAAATGGTCACGATGATAGTGGGTTTGGGGCCGGAGAGTTTTACAGCTAGACATTCAAAGGAGGAGTGAAGGGGGACTGTGACAGTGGTGACTTTGATGTTATCACGATGGAGGAGAGCGAGGCCACCCCCCCTCCCATTAACCCGGGGTTTACTAATAAAAGAAAAACCTGGTGGGACAGCTTCATTTAGATGGGAGAAGTCATTTGGTTGTTGCCAGGTCTCAGTGAGGCAGAGAATGTCTAGGCTCTGGTCAACAATTAAGTCATTTATCAAAAGGGCCTTATTACTGAGGGATCTGGTGTTCAGCAGACAGAGTTTCAGACAGGTGAGTGGAGTGTAGCAGGTTGCTTTGAGCAGAGGGGACAGGACACTGTGATTGACGGGACTGACCGTACGGGCTGTGCGAGGAAGGGGGCGGGGCCCAGTGGACCAGAAGGAGCGGATGTTTTTGTTGCTGGTGTGAGTGTACTGAAAATTCAGTCCAGAGCCTCGGTGGATGTATTTTGGTCGTTTGAGAATGTCCTGGTGGGATGCAAGCTGAGGTGGTTGGGTCCTTGAGAAGATCCGTAGACGTAACATCTCCGTTACCGAGTAACGGAGCGGCAGAGATGCGCTCGTTATGTGAGAGTCAAACATAGCGCAATCCAGAGGAACAGGTTAAAATCCACAGGTTGTGAAGTCGGAAGAAGCCAGCGGTAGATCCAGGCGATTATGGTGAAGCCACAGAGCCAGCACAGCGGAGGCAGAGGAGTGGAGCAAGCCGGTTGTAGCTACGCTGGAGACGGGGAAGCCAGTTGGACGGCGCCGGGGGTTATCAGCAGTCTAGCCGGCCAGCAGGTGTCATCCACCAACAGCTGCACGACTCCACGCACAAAACACAAAACAAAACACACAGACGTTTAACGTTCAGAAATAAATAAATAAATCAAGAAAACTGACGCAGTTACTTAACTTAACTTTGTAGTCCGATCCGAGGTCCAGAAGGGTTTCAGACAGAAGGTGTTGAAAGTAAGCAAAAGAAAACTGATAAAAAGTTAAAAGACTAGAAAGAAAAAGAAAATCGCGAAAAAAATAATGTTCAGAAATGACGTTCCGGTGAGCAGCAGCAGCAACAGCGTTCAAAAGGCAACGGCGTCCACCAACTGTACGACCTCACGTAAAAACACGTAAAAATAAAGAAAACTGGCGCACTGACAATAGCGAAAAGTGACTATATATAACTAGTTGACTTAGCTAAACTACTAAAGACCAAAAAAAACGACAAAATGTTAGACAAAGTAACAATGAAATGGTGTTTAACAGTAACGTCAGGAAAAACATGGGATTATAACAGAAAGTATACATTAAATATGAAAGAATATATACTTATTAAAGCAGTGACAGACAGAACGTTCAATTTTACATTAGAAGCAGAAGACCCTTGTGTAATCAAAAATCAATCGGGTAAGGTTGAGATTGATCAAAGAAATCCAGTAAAATCCTCAGATAATGACAAAGTAAATATAACCACAGCCACCGATAAAGTAGATCAACCTCAGGTTGGAGATAATGGGATAAATTCGTTGGTAACTACTAAGAGTTTAAATTCAACTCTAGATGCAAGTAAGACTAATGAAACTTCTGATGTCAGGGATTTGGCACAACCTTCAGTCACTAATGTAACTTCTATTAGAGAGGATACAACAATATTAGCAATCACAAATGTAACTTCTATTGGAGAGGCAACCATTAACGTAACTCCAATTAGAGAAATAAGAACAATCATGGGTGATCTAATGAAAAAACTAACAACGAATGGCACAGCAGCAACTGCTGAGGGTAATAAAACTAAAAGCATTGGTCGCCGCTCGACAGCGACCCTAAAACAATCTGAACCTGAGCCCAGTGGGCGTATCAGGGTCAAAACCTCTGACCAGCTGTTCAGACAAGCCAAAGCAAATAGGTGGTATAAGTGGGTCGAATTCACGGGAAAACAAATAGAGGCGGACAGCTGTTATTTGTGTGGTAAAAATCGTCAGGATGCAATGTATGTCGTAAATACTAAATATGATTTTGAATTTTGCTTAAAAGAACGGACACAGCAGGAGTATGATATAGAGGTCAATTTAAATAGAACACGAACAGAAGGTATTTCATATCAGAAAAAGTACGTTATATGTTCAATGAAATGTTTTCTGCTGTTAGGATCGAGTCAACATAACAAATATCTTGAAGATAAATATGACGGAATGCCATGGAATGTAATCATGAAAAGATGCCGAGAATTTGACATAACTCTATCACAAGAAATAGGCGAAGTAACACGACCGAAACAAACCAATTTTCAAATTGAAGAAGGATTAGAATGTTTTCAAAATGACGAAGGAAACAAAAATGCCAGCGATGTAGGTAGTATACCAGAGGAACAATGTAACATCATTTGGAATGTCACACTATTCGATATAGACGGGAAACGAATGTTATATCAACCACCTGCGATTAAAAATGTTCAGCTTTTACCAGGCTCTCAGCAGAAGTCTAGAGAGAACTCCATGTCAATACTGTGGAGTGATGGAGTATTCGTGAGCCAGGACAGAGTGGTGGCAGATCAGTTTTGGCTTTGCAGTAATAACATTCTTCGTCCCATACTTGCAAAAATGTGGAGAGGACGATGCGCAAAAGTCCAAGTGGTTACAGAGATTGCAATACTACCATCAATAAAAGATGTTGTCGATAACTTACAAACAGATAACCTAAACAGGCGGAAGAGAGCATACGAGGCAGACGAGAACATATAATATTGATAAGATAGGACAACCCAGGGGAATACCCGATAAATTTAAGGCACGAAGTGAAGTAGCAGCAGGATTTGAGGCACTACTGCCAGCAATCGGAATGGCTAAAAATGCGGAATGGATCAATTATATCTTTTACAACCAACAGAGGTTTATTAACTACACAGATGATGCATTATCCGCATTGGGCGAACAGCTGACAGCCACAAGCGCTGTGGCTTGGCAGAACAGAGAGGCTTTAGATTGGCTTTTAGCAGAAAGGGGGGGAGTTTGTGATCTTATAGGTGAAATGTGTTGTACCTTCATTCCAAATAATACTGCCCCAGATGGATCATTTACACTTGCGATGAACAATTTAAAACGTTTAAGAAAAGAGTTAAAGGAAAACGCAGGCCATGATCAGGGAATGTTTGGATGGCTTGAAACAAGGTTTGGTATGTGGGGAATGATGTTCGCAAAGATAGGTGCAGTACTCCTAATAGTACTAACAATAATGGGTCTGATCTTCTGCTGCTGCATTCCCATAGTCAGATCCGTAATAGCATCCAGGCTTTCTAAGGAGATGGCCCTCATGGTGTCTGGCATAGAGGAGTCGGGTGACTGGGAGAGGATGCTCTATGGGGAGATAGATTGGAGTGAAACTAGAGAGGAGACCGGAATGTGAGAATCAGACCTCGCCTTGTGAACCACAACCATTGCAGACAGTGAAAACAAATGGACATTGGACTAATGGGTTCCAGGGCATGGTGGCTCGGACGGCAGCAACTACGATGCCCAAACCCCCCACGTTATATAGTATACCGGTACATGACGATAATCAGAGCTATTCAAATCTATGCAAGCTTGTTGACAATCTTAGTTTTCAATTTATATTATTTACTTATTTTTTGAAATGTCATTTTTTGAGTTTCATATTTTTATGTCATATATTCTGAAATGCTAATTTTCAATGCATGCTGAAAATACTATGTTATGTGTGAATTCTAGTTAGACATGTTAGACATTTGATAGATCTTTTTTGCCTTAATCAGGTTGAGATTCCTGAACATGTTTAAAGGTTTTTAATGATGATCAAATGTAGTGCAAAATATGACCTAAACGACTGTCATGTTTTTGTTATGATCTTATCTTACAAAAAAGGGGGGATGTGTGGTAGAATTTAATGAGTATATTCTATGGTAGACCATGATTATTATTATGGTTTATATATGTTAATGGTAGAAGACACATGATACTGGAGCCTGGATTCAGATGGTGGGGCACAGAAATGAGCAGGAAGACGGGGTCAAGCCATGTTGACCTCAGCCTTCAGCCCTATGATTATTTTGACTACAGAGTTAATGCATGCTGGCCTCAGACTGGTGTCCAAAATCACTTTTGTTGACAATATTCTGAGACTGATGATTGATGAAGATTGACGTGGGCGGAAACCCCCATTGGGACAAAGAAATTCTTGTATGTATGCGTGTATAAAGGAGAAGCTAGAACCGATGTTCGGGCAGTGACTCTTAAGACCTACTCGGCTGTTATCGTTGTTGTTTTTCTGCACGATAAAGTCTTTTGTCAATTCTAGCTCCGGACCCCTCGTTTTATTTTACTCTCTCTCGCTTGAATTAGTCTAAGTGTTTATATCTCGATTAATCTACTACAATGGCTGAAGCAATGCGCAAGGAGGGATGTAGTGTGAAATTAAATCAAAGTAGATACTGTAAAACAATTAAAATTAGAATTAATGGAAATATGTTTTTGAACAACTAACTGCTGTACATGAGTTTGTATTTCTGCAATAGAAACAAAAGTTCCAGAACCAGATGCAGACACACCCGGAGCCTACAAACTACCACCGCCGAGCAAGGACTAACAGTCACATGAGGAGATCAAATAACAGCAGGATTTTAATCGGTTCAGTTTTGGTTGTCCACCATTAGAAAAATATTGTTTGTATAAATAACAGTTTTCGACGAATAAGGTTAAAGGACTTGAATAACAAATTTTAAAACAACCATACCAGACTATGTTTGTTATTGTGTAGTGTTGCTTGGTTGCGAGTGCAACCCGTTATTTCTGAATCGCTGCATTGATAATGGTACTGTTAATCTTCTTTGAGACGGTTGTTTACAGGCCACCTGTTGCTGACACGACGACGACGGAGAACCTGTTTGGAGGTTCCCATGATGTAAAAGTAACCTCTCTGTGAGCTGAGCCCTTGACAAGGAGGGACGAGCTGCTCCACCACAGATCACCTGAACCACCCAAATCCATGCTAGCCTATCAATTATTTTGAATTTTTAAAATTGTATTATGACTACCAATTTTTTCTTTACTTTTGCACATGTTGAAAATTGTATGACCTTGTAGCACATAACCGAAGGGTATTAGCTTAGGATTTCTATGGATACTTTTGTTTGTGTGCTGTTTGACCATATGATTGTATGATAACAAGATATATGTTCATTGTTGTATTGTTAAATAATGACCTGTATTTCCCATGAGACCCACAATGTGAATACCGTTTCAGTATTATCGGGAACGCGTAGTGGTTTTTCTCTATTCGATAGAGTTTCTCCCACACGGTTGATGGTGTTGATTTTTCCTACTTTGATTATATTTTAGGTGTGGTAAATGGTATTTATGATTTAAAATATTATTGTATCGTCATCTGAGATGACCGAGGAGGGATTGTTAAGTATTTTAAGAAGCTGCATTACCCTCACATAACCACAAGGGGAGCAAGACCTTATTGAAGGCTGCTCCACCACAGAAGGCATCACCTTCATCATCACAGGTGAAGAAGCCATCACGCCCACTAGGCCACGCCCACTTGACGTCCTCTCTAGCGGGTGATTTCGAACTCGAGAGCGGCAGAGATCAATAGGTAGACGGCGCAGAAAGCCACCCGGGCCTAAGCCCGGGGGGCTTGAAGTAGATCACGGTATTTTCCTCTCACACGTGTTAGATACAATTCCCTCCGTAGTCTCCATTTACCATACCGAAACATGCCGACTTTATAACGAATAAAGTGAGTTAAAGTAAAGCAACCCGGGATTGGACAACTTTCTTCAAGAATATGCAACAAACTGGTCTATGAGCTCTCGCACAAACAAAGTGTGGAGAACAGTATTAGGATACAAAATTAACAATGACATGAGATTATTAAAGTTCATACCCCTTAGTGGCAGCTAGCATAGAATCAACAAATTCTGCTTTACCTGCAGTCACCAGCAACAACTAGGTCTCCATCCATTGCCTTGAGGTCACTAAAATTCTTGGCCTGCTCGTTCTGCCAGGCCTGAATGATGACGGGGATGGTGTAACGACGCTGAAGGCGAAAGAAAGTGCTTGCGCTGATGCACTGAAGGCCAAACAGGGTCATCATCCGTAATGTCTGGGTGGCCAAACATCCAGGGAAATGGATGGCCCCACTTAAAAGGAGGTTACAGGTTGGCATATTCCTGTTTAGGATCGGCTGGTTTTGCCAGAAACGCTGGTAGCCACATGCACAGACCTAGATATTTAGAAAAAAAAGTAGTGTATAACACTCAAATATGATGGCATCATAAACTCACAGACTAAAGCAAGCCTGGTACATACATTGTAAATTAACTGGAAAGACAAATTTGAAAAATAAGCAACGTCAGCACCAACCAAGCTAGCCATTATAAATCCACAAGATATTAGACTGTTATAGCAACTAATGTGGATTGGAGGATGCACTGATCACTTGCAATGAGCAATGTGGCCAGACAGTCAGGGCTATTCGATTTTAATAAGATATTCTGATTTTCTAATCAGATATGGCCTGCAGTGTAAACAAAACCCTACCTGCTCTATTTTAACAAATGTTCCTTCCTGCTGCACGATTCTACTATCTGACTTCTCACAACAGGCCGGACAGATGGCAAACAGGGCCATGAGCTCCTCTTGGCAAACAATGAATTTGTTAATGCCGCTACAGCAAAAAAGAGGGGGGGGGGTGTCAGTCAAACTACAGATGCACGAAAATGAAAATTCAAAGTTGGTCTATGTTGGCTTTAAATTATCTCACTTTTGGTGGGGGTCACAAGTTTGAGATGGCTCCTCACACAACACCTCCTCATCCTCCTCAGACATCTGGTCTCCTGGTACCCATGATGCATCACTGATGACAGAGATCATCTTCTCCATCCGTTGGGTCAGGACTAGTGAGGGGGGTGAAAGTTTGTGTCCCCATGCTGACCATCTTGGGCTTCAGGTTCACTTGCACAGCTGTGGCAGAGTCAATAAACATACCCAAACATATGACAATCATGGCAGATCTAAGCGGTTATGTTTTGATCTAGGTTATGTATTAATTTTAGCAATGTGTTTGGAAATGTCCTGCATGCATATAATTTGGCAACGTATGTTTTAGACAGCATATCAACCACTAAAAAAATAACAAGATTTACCGTGAGACCTTCCAAGGGGCTTCAAAATACACTGTGTCCCAGTGTCACAAGTGGAGTAGGGCAAGGGGTCCTCTACCGTAGCAGCATTGACACTGTCCGTGGTCTCACACGGTGAGGCATCTGTCAACATCTTGCGTAAATAAATTAACGTCAGCGACACGGTCACGTCTAAATACATATGAAAGAGGACCGTAATAGTCACTTTCCATCAGGAAAAGGGCAATTAAATCCATCAACTAAATAGAACACACACACACTGTTGTGAAAGCCGCTTGATGAGCGCCAGTGATCCAAACACTAGCCATGGCGCTTTCTAGTTAGATATGACAAGCTTTTGGACATTTACTTCAGGACAATTTTGTTTTGGTTCATATTCATGAATCACAAAATGTTCTTTTCTAATGTCAGACTGATCATGAGTCATGACTGTAGTGGAGGCGGTGTCAAAGGGAATACTGTATGTAGTATACACAGGGCTAGCTAACGCACAGCTTGTAAACATTAGCATGAGGCTTACCATAGCCAGCTCTCGCTTGCGGCTGGCGGCACTGATCTTGGTGCCTCTCGGTCTCGGGGCAGGGCAGGCAGAGAGATGCGTGTGCACAGAAGGCACGGCGTTCGGAATAAGCTGTGCCAGCCTCTTTAACCCGAGAGATACCATCCTGACATCCCCTTGGTCGTAATCCTCCTCCGTGAAATGAGCACTGCAGACCTTGGAGTTCTTTGTGACCGAGGGAATAGAAAAATCTGCCCGTCTAACGCAGACAAACTGTACCCACTGTCTGAGGGTTGCCTTGTCCTTCGGAAAGGCATGGACCCTGTGTCCTGTTTTGCTAGAGTTATTACACCCAGCACAAACACAGTTGTACACCATTCTAAAGCTACACCTACCTACCCACCTACCTAACTCACTATGCTATGCTATCTGTCTGTCTGTCTCCCTATCTCTTGGCCTATATCTATATCGGTCTATATATCTATCTATCTCTATCTATCTATATGTCTATCCATCTATCTATCTAGGCTATCTATATATTTATCTATGTATTTATCTCTTACTTATCTATCTCTTATCTCTCTCGTACTCTCTACTCTCAATGGGTCTCGAAGGGCTACGTCTGTCGTCTCCCTACCGTGACGCCATGCAACGCCTTCCGGGAGAAATGAGAAGCTATCGCAAACCGCTCCAATATGACCCACTTTTTCGTATTAAAATCCGTTTTGTGATACCCAACAACATTAAATACAATAGGTAACCATTAAAATGTTTATTACCAACAAGCAAATGGCGCAAATCTGAAAAAAATAAAACCTGCACCATGGCCTTTAAACTATTAATGTTGGTGAATCAAAAAACATTGATTACAACCTACACAAATACTTGCGTGTTCTGCCGATATCAAATAGGGACTGGCCCCCCGTTTTTCAGCACCCAGACACACACAGACCCTCAAATATACAAACAAATATACTAAATTTACATTCTGGTCCCAACACATGGCCAGGTGTTTAGGATGGAAGGGAGCGAGGGGAAGAGAGAACGATAAGAAAAAGCCTTCAATTTAACTAACAATAGGTAGGGGTATGGCGTTCTGCTTTCATCAATATAAATAAGAGAGTGAGGGGAAGAGAGTGTTTGAAGGTACAGTATAGGTGTGTAGGAGTGGTGCTCTTTAAGTAGCAGGCCTGTGTGATCTGCAGGGAAACCAACAGGTCTCTGCCTAACAAGTTGATGGCGCATAGGGATGTATGAGATCCCTCTGTTCCAGTATGAATGTTAAGTCAAGAGGGGTTTTGAACGGCCGTTCAGTGGATTACCCTATTGCTGTAAGGCAAACTTGGGCTCGCCTGGTGGGGGCAGACACTTAAGGGGATTCTTGAGCTGGATGGGGGGAAAACAGTAGTAGTTTGCTTCTTGGAAAGCAGGGGGTCACCCAGTTGGGACTTATAATGGTTATATTCTTGTGGTACAGGGGGAGATGTTGAGATGGAATTGGGAATACTCTTGTGTCAACGAGTAGGGGGAAGCGTTGAGATGGAACTGGGAATAGTTCTGTTCTCAACCAGTGGTGGGAGGCTTTGAGATAGAACCGGGAATAGTTCTCTTCTCAACGCGCAGGGAGATGTTACGTTTTGGGGCGGGGTTGGCTACATACCCAAACAAAGTGGAGGCTTTGAAAAGCAGAGGGGAATGTGTATTTATGAGGAAGGGGGGAGGGATACAGACCCTGCTTATCTCCAAACAGAGTCAGAGACAGAGTCAGAGACAGACAGACAGAGAGAGATGCAAGATCCCAATATCCCATATTGAATCTGCGGCCAGGGCCGACGGACTGCGGGGGAAAGTGAGGTAGTCCTGAGGGGGCCCAAGGCAGAGGGGGGGCCCATGGCATTATTATTATTATTATTATTATTTATTTATTTTAAATATTTTATCTGAATTATCCACCAGCCCATAGTGTTAGGAGTCGCACACGGCCACGTCTCCTACCTCCCCCCCCCCCCCCCCCGTCAACAATTGTTCTCTAGGGGGGGGGGGGGGGGGGGGCATCAGTACCTCTTGTATACAGATCCCAGGATTTGGTGCAACGGCCCTGTCTGCGGCGAGAAATATACTTTTTACTTGCAAAATCTTCAGTCAGTGATTGTGTCTGATCTTTAGTTTTATAGTTATTAGGAAGATTTAATCGGCTCGCTCGCATGTTTCAACGACGTCAGGTTGCTAGGGACGCTGCTTTCGCTAAACTAGCAGCTCACGTGTTTCCTGCGTTTGTGTTATTAAACCGTTACTTTATGTAACTTTTAATGATATTGTAATAACCACAGGCGAGGTATTGAGCGAAGTAAGCTTGATAGCAGGTTTATTGGATTCCACAATCGGACAGGCAGGCACAGCTCCACCGGAAAACTACAACAACCAAAACTCCCGCCCGGAAGGAAACCCCCGGAACCCCCTCTCAGAAGGCCCGCCCCTTCCTCCCAAAGCCTGTGACGCTACAATATCATCTTGTTAGAAACACGTTTATCTGAGAGCCAACCCAGTCGCCAAAAGCATACGTTGACAGTGTACGTTTTCGTGAACACTGGATTACGTCGCATTTCAACATAAAATAGCGTGTTAAGCACACATACACACACACACACACACACACACACACACACACACACACACACACACACACACACACACACACACACACACACACACACTGCATTTTGCATCTAAAACAACAACTTGGGCTGCTTCTAGGACATTTTGGGTGGATTTTGAACGGTATGTGGGCAGGACGTTTTTTGCAGGCAGGACCTGGCAACCCTGCGCTGTTGCCCGAGGTGCAGAAATGCTCCGGAACAGATCTGGATCCACCATGGCCAAAATAATTGTCATGAATAGCATGAATAGATTCATGCATTATCATTCAACTTGAACATGTGTTTTTACAGTATAGAGTGGTGGAGGGATGACGTATGTTGGCCAACCCGGAAGTGAGCGTCGACCTGGGTTTCCCTTGACAAAAAGCCAACGGGTTTTTCCATTGGATTTTGGATTATTGCAGAAAAATTAGCATCTTTGAAGCACCTCCACAAAAACTGAAAATAAATAAATAAATAAAAATAACTGTGCTCCAAAGAACGAAATGTAAACCAATGCATTCTGAATGGGAGTGTTTCTCAGATTTTTCCATGCTAAACAGAACGAAATGTAAACCCATGCAAATAAAGACTTCATGGTCATAATAATTTAAATATCATTATTCTCCTCAGTGTGTACTGTGTAGGGTGGTATTCTATTTTTTTCAACGGGGCTGCATCCAGTCACTTGACCGTCATGGTTGCTATGGTGGTTGCTATCGACCAGCCCCTCTAATCCTTACATGGCTCTAAAAACCACGCGGCAAAGGAGCTGCCGTCAATTGTGTTGTTTTTGTCGTAAACTAGGGTCAGATGGTTAAAAAATAGACAGATATTCCAAGGTATCCTTAAAAGGCAGCTTGGATGTTTTTATTTTCTGCAGTTTAGACTTCTTCTGTAACCTATTTTTGAAAGCAAAACACCAAGCTCATTGATTTAACGAGGCAGGGTTATTTGAAACAATTTATTAAATAAATATTTATGAGAGGTCATTCCTTCTCCTGAGTTTGCTTCCTATTTATGTCTAGTGTACAACCCTACTGTCCACAAGCATCACCCCCCCCTCTCCATATGGATTTGGAGAATTGTTGCCACGTCCCAGTGGTGGAGGTATCATATATATGAAAGAGGGCATTCAATTATACTACAATGATCAATTAGGAGGCCGAAGCCCTAAAGGAAGTGATGCAATAGGTGACTGGATCGACAACATTTAAGTAAGCTGTATTTTGAGGTCTCTTATATATCAAAGGGGGTCTCAAAGGACGCATACGCTTCAACCTGTGGCTCCAGCCCTAAAGGGAAATGACTCAGCAAGTGCTCCATCTCGTTGCACCTGCACCCAGCGGCTCGCTTGCAAGATTTTGGCCTGAAGTTCTTCCCAGACCTACACCCTAAAGATCATACACTAGGGTGACCATATTTTGATTTCCAAAAAAGAGGACACTCAGCCCGGCCACGAGATAGCCTACTTAAATGATACTCGCAGTTTACCCAAAGATTCCCTATAATTTTAATATATATATGTATGGATAGAATATTTTGTTATATTACAAAATAATATCTCTCAAAGACAGAAATTCAGATAGGATTTATAGAGGTTATTGAACTTTCTTTATTATGCCTCAATTGTAATAAAAAATAATATATATATACAGGGGAGGCCGGCCAATAGAGGGCGATAGGGCGCCGCCCTCCTTGAGTCCAAAAAAGAAAAAGATAATATGCCTAATAATTTTTTTTTATAATATATAATATGTATATATTTTTTAGTGATAATGATGATAACCAATACATTTTGTAAAAAATTAAGATAGCCTGTTTTCCTCTGAGCAGTTGTGTTCCATCCAACCGAGCGCTGGGGGCGATTTCAGCCTGGCTGGAAATCGCCCCCAGCGCTCTCATTGACTTTCATGCAAGCCCTGCAATGCATTCTCTATGGGTTCCGGGAGGGCTTGCACTAACGTGATTCCGTCATATCATACGTACACTACAGTGAACGTCACGTGGTGCTTTTATGGCTTTTAATAGGTTCATCACGTTACGTGCCTGCGCCGCCGCCGTCATTCACGATCGTCATGGCGAATATTACAGCTCAGAGCAACTCCATAATTTCATTTAGAGAATTACCATTTAGTCGTCGAAGCAATCAGGAAAATTGTCTGTTAAAAAATTAGGACCACCCCGACCAAATTTAAATATAAAACAAATATCAAAGAAAGGAGGCAAGTCGTACACCAGGGGATTTTCGCGGTGCTGGTACGAGAGGAAAAACTGGCTAGCAGGATGCGAGGTAGCCAACGGACTCTTCTGCTACCCCTGCGTCCTCATCCACCCTGATGGCTGCACCACGGAAACACCTTGGACTACAACAGGTTTCACAGATATGCATCATCTGTCCGAAAAAATAAAAAAGCATGAAACATCGAGGATCCACATGGACAGCTGCTTAAAACTGTCGGCGTTTGGGAGCGTCAACATTGCTACGCAGTTGGACGATGGCTACAGGCTAGCACTGCGTCGGCACAATGATGAGGTGAGCAAAAACCGCCACATTCCGGGGCCGCCTGATCGACGGTGTTAAGTTCTGCGGTGTATTCGAGTTGGCCTTGCGAGGCCGAGACGAGAGCGAGGGATCCAGCAACCCTGGAATTTTTCGAGGATTGGTACAGTTAATTGCATCCCTAGATGAAGTTTTTGAGGAGCATTTAAAAACGGCCACCGTCTTTAAAGGCACATCCAAGACGGTCCAAAATGAGCTGCTCGACTGCATGGCAGCTGTCATTAGGGCACGCATTACGGAGGAGGTGAAGTCGGCCAGCTTCGTTGCGATACAAGCTGACGAAACAACGGACGTCTCGACTCAGACTCAGATGGTCATGGTATTGCGATACATTGATGGGAGCCATGCTGTTCAAGAGCGTTTTTTTGAGTTTGTCCCCCTCTCGTCTTCAACGGCTGACTCGATTGCCACTGCTATTCTGGAGAGACTGAACAGTCTATTCGCCGAGGAAGAGAGGGGTAAACTCATCGCGCAAGCATATGACGGGGCCAATGTGATGAGAGGAGAGAAGGCTGGTGTGCAGCAAAAAGTGCGAGAGCATTACAAAAATGCACATTATTTGCATTGCTATGCACACCACCTGAATTTGATCATGCAGCAAGCCACTTCTCAGGTCCCATCAGTGAGGGTTTTTTTCTCGGATCTGAATGGCATTTCTAGCTTTTTTAGTCGGTCACCCAAACGCACCACCATCCTCGACCAGGTTGTTGCACGGAGGCTGCCAAGAGCATCGGCCACAAGATGGAACTTCAACAGCAGGGTCGTGAACACAGTCTATGAGAACCTAGATGACCTCATAATGTGTTTTGAAGCCATCAGGACAGACGGCTCATTTGACTGCACCACAGTAAGGGAGGCATCTGGCTACCTGAGGATGCTGCAGGACGATGACTTCAAGTTTTTCCTGCATCTATTTCATCAAATCATGCCTCACGTTGACATTATGTACCAACAGCTGCAGAAGAAGGACATTGATGCAGTCTTCATCAAACGTGCTCTGCAGAGCTTCACAAGCAGTGTTCAAGCCATACGGTAAGATAAGTTACACTTTATTGTCACCATGGGGAAATTTGTCTTGGGCACAGTGAATGATTGATTCATTAAAAACTATTAGCTATAACTATTGCACTAGAACTTGTGAATAAGGTGCAGGTGCTAAAGACATTGACATACTGTATAC
Source organism: Gadus morhua (assembly GCF_902167405.1). Lineage (NCBI taxonomy): Eukaryota > Metazoa > Chordata > Actinopteri > Gadiformes > Gadidae > Gadus > Gadus morhua. Next base: position 20,503,847 of record NC_044064.1, on the reverse strand, counting down.
GTTCATATACTAACACACACTCTCCTTGTCTGTCTGTTTCAGGGACCAGAGCTCATCTCCAGAGCAGCAGCAAGTAGCAGCAGGAACTACAGGAAAAAGGAGGGCCTTGGGAGAGCAAGACAAGCAGAGTCTGTCTAAGGAGGTAGATGATTTTGTAGTTTTGTTTGTTTATTTTCTTCTTTTTGTTCTATTTTTCTCTCACTTTCACTTCATTGCATACCTTACTTTATTGTATTCTAAAGTCATGCAGACCTCCTTTTTAAGGCCTCTGGAACCTAGTGTTAAAAATCACCCCTTCTGTATTTACAGTTACATTCAAGGATGGATGGTGGCAGTGTTTTTTACTCATAGTGTACTTCCAATTTGTGATATACTCTCTTTATTTTGACAGGTCTGTGACACCATCTTGGGCCATGCAAACGAGAGGTTCTCTTTCACAAGCCACCTTGTGAGTGCAACACTGCTACAAGGAGACCTGTTTGAGCAGTACTGCCATATGTTCCCTGATGAGGCTCTGAACACCACTGCCAAGGAATACCCCATGCTGAATAAGGCGAAGCTCAAGACTGAACTGTCCCTTATCTACGAGAGTCCAGATTTCAAGGGCTGCAGTGGTGCATTGGCACTCTACCAGGTTCTACAGAGGAACAACCTCCGTGAGACCCTATCTGAGACTGTGGCTCTGTTGAACATCCTCATAACCACTCCCATGACAACTGCTGAAGCTGAGAGGTGTTTCTCGACCTTAAAGAGAATCAAGACATTCCTGCGAAACTCAATGGGACAGGATCGTCTCAATGCTGTGGCCATGCTTTCCATGGAGAGGGAACTAGTCAGGAACATGCCTGATTTTAATGAGAGGGTCATTGATCACTTTGCTGCTTTGAAAGAGAGACGAGCAAAATTTCAATACAAGTGAGAAATGTTGTTTTAATGTTGTTGCACTACTCAAATGTTGAATTGGAAATAGCTGTATTAATTGCATATCATTAGCCAATTTTTTTGTTTGCTTTGTAATGTACATGTGTCTTATGGGTAAATTCTTGTTAAATAGCACCCAATGTTTTGATTATCACCTTGGATCATTCTTGTTTTAGGAATACTGTAAATATTGCAGGTAAGCAGTAAACAATCTGATTGTACCGTGGATCTTAGCCATCATCGCAAAACAATTGCCCCCCCTGAGAAATTTTTCAGGAGCCGCCACTGTATATATATATATAAATGTAAAATAAATGTAAAATCTCTGGAATAAAATAATGATAGAAATAATGTCACTTCTGTTTTAGAAAAATTAACTAGTAAAATAATAGCTCTCTTTCAAATCTTAGTGGACAAATAAATAAATAATATGAAATAATTTTCTAAATGATACCTCTTCTGTATTAGAAAATCCAACTTTAACAATATATTTCTCACTAAATGTTCAGTGTAATGTAAAATAATAAAAAGTACCCTCACAAGATATTACTTACAAAAAACAAATATATTATTAACAAAAAACATGGATATTAACAAAATAGATATTAACAAAAAACAAAATCTTTAGTTATCTTCTTCATCCTCCTTGTCTACCCATCCATATTTTGCAGTAGAGCTGATCTTTCCCAGCAGTTTTCGGTTGCTCAACATGTAAGCATGAAAGTCTTTGCAAGAATATTCCTTCAAATTGTATTTCACAAATAGAATCCCTTTCAGTGATGCAACAGAGAGCTGGTTCCTCTCCTTTGTCCACTGGCTCTGCATCAGTGAGAAAACCCTCTCAACATTTGCATTGTGAGAGGGAAGTGCAAAGACAAACTGCAATCTTCAGTAGTTCTGAGTAACATGCAATGCTTTTGGCCTTCTCAAAATATTTGGTCCATTTCTGGTGCACCTGCAGGCCAATGAACTCCTCATCACTGTTGCACCTTTCTGTGAATTTCTTCAGATTGGTGACCTGGTCAAAACACTTGACATCATCAATTGGCACCCCCTTCTCTCCAAGGTACTTGATGCAGGCCTCCACATCATTCCAATCTGGTGGCTCACTAAGATCCATCCACATAAATGTCGAGAACTCTTCCATGGGAGTCATCCACTTCTCCAGATACTCCAGACATGCACTGTACAGGCCCTGCACATCAGCACAGAACTGGTCACAGCCCTTACCAAGTCCGTCTCTGCGCTTTTCTGCCAGTAGTCCCTTAACTTTAAGGGACATGAAGCTCTTGCTCTTGCGTTCAAGAAGAATGGTGTGGACGCTGTTCAGTATTTTCTTCACCTCCATAATGGAGTTGTTCTCCTTTTCCATGGCTTGAATGTGGGTGTGGAAGACGGACATGAATGAGTGCATGTGCAAGAGGTAGATCTCACTGAAGTCGTTTTCGAAAAACTTCTTTATCACTATGGGAGGCTTTTCTTGAGACAGAAAGAATGCTTTTAAAGCTGGAAACATCTGTATCATCCTCTCAATGCCTGGGAACAATGACAGCCACCTTGTTTTGCTGTGAGAAAGCATCCTTCTGTACTCGATGTCAACAAAATCACAGTACTGCTTCAGATTCTCAGTGCGCACAGTGTAAATGTGGAAGTACTGGTAGATTTTCAACATGATATTCTCAAGGTCAACATCTATTGTGTCTGCCCCATGATGAACACAATTATTCAATATGTGTGCTGGGCAACCCACACCGATCAGAATATTGTTCTATTTTCACTGCTCCGTGGTTACTCCCGTCTGTAGAGACACCACAGTACTGGATTTCTTTGAGTGCTTCAAGTGCAACTTCAACCGAGTGGGGCGCTATAACACCGTTCACAATGGCTTCGGTCTTAGTGCGGGCACTACTTAACTTCTTGGCGGTATCAGAGTCTGGAAATTTCGTTTTTAACAAGACACTAGTGCAATCCATAGACCTGTAGCTGTGGTGGTGTTTAACAGTATGAAATGCCAACACACCCTCCGCTACATTTACAGCATCCTCTGTTTTTCCAGGTTTCACAAAAAATTCAGTCAACTTTGCTGAACTACTCTCACATCGCACTGCCTTTTTATGCTTCTCTGTGTCCATATGAGCTGTGAGGTCCCCGGCACCTTTATTGGACACAGACACATATGTACAAGCTTTGCACACGGTGCACTCAGCCTCCCATATGTCCCGACCGGGTCGGTAAACTGGGAATTTTTTTCGCAGTTCATCTGTGAATGTGCATTTGCGCTTTGGCATCTTGAACCCTTCAGCTGCACCGCCGGTATCAGCACCCACAAATATCATGTATCAGTAGCGCACAGCAGTGTCAAAAACGCAAATGTAGAATACTTTAGAAAAAACATCTCTCTTCCAAAGTTAAGTGCCATGTGCAAAGACAGCTGCCAGACCAGTAGCTAGTAAATATCATTCAAGATGTAATTAATAATAATTACCAAGTCATAACATGAGTATATTAATATTATACATGACTCAGGGCATCAGCTAATCAGATGGTCTGCATTTATAACTACTACAGTCATTAGTTACCAACACAGCCCGACACAAAATACAGAAGTTAGCCTAACACACACAACTATCAACCATTGATTATTATTATTTTTAACAGAGTCTCATGTTCCTATGCCTACAGGAAAATCACATGTTACCAAAGCAGTCTTCCACCTCCCCCTCTTCCAAAACAGGGCCACATACAATGTCATCACCTGGTAATCTCATGCTAACGTTAACGTTACAGCGTCACTAATGACAGATATGAAAACATTGTTATAATGTTAACGTCCACTGATTTTTATAACGTTACGTTAGGTCTTCAATTCAGACCTAACGTCCAAGTCTACTGCCAATTCACACAAAATAAATAAGTTCATATACACAACATACCATTTATGACCGCTGGTCTTCTTTTCTTTCCTTTTTGCCGCCTCTAGATTGTTGTTGTTGACGCTGCCGCGTCTGGTCGTACGTCCTGATTAACGTCTGTACGTCATACGACGTCTTCTCTGGCGATGCGTTAAATGGCTACTGTAATAACGCTAGCCCACAATGACAACCGGGGGAGGGGGGGCACACACATATACACACATATACACGCACAGAAGGAAAACCGGACATTATCATCAATTAATAAAAAAAAACTGGACGCCCCGGACGGGACGTAAAAAGTGGGGAAAAGAGGACGTTTGGTCAGCCTATCATACACATTCACTGACTGAAGATTAGGCAAGGAAAATGTACATTTCTCGCTAGAAATGTCATTAGAAACACGATTAATGGTGTATCTGTCCTAAAATATTGCATTTCCCATTCAGATAATAACGATTAATATGGCTACGTAACAATTTCACCAAATGCTAGGAGAACGTATCGCCCCCTGTTGGTGCTATTCCCCCATTCATTTCGAATGGAGAAGGACGCGTGTTCAGGGTGACGCTTTGGTCAGGCAAAGCGTGACCCTGAACACGCCTTGCGATGTGGACAGACGTATCTATTTTACGCCTTGGCGTGATACCGGGTTGCACCAGTCGGTACAAACATTAGACCTGGCCAAGGCCTGTATGGGAGGGATACCGTCTATCAACATTCCCACTAATACAATTCCAGCCCTTAGCTTCTTCAATATGATTATTCCAATTAAATCTCCTTCAGAGTTCTGTGCGACCGTTCATCTACACGTCTTGTTATGCTTTTAAGTCGAGGTCTAGGCCTCCGGAGTATCACGACCGAACGGTGGCTAAAACAATCTTACACCTAAATGTTTCTATAACTAATCCTATTGCAGATTTAATCTTTAAGACAATGGGTTCTGCTTACCTCAGACGTGTGTGGCCTGTGGAAGTTGTTTTAGCGTCGCGCCCGCCGGGAGTCTCTCGACTTTCTTCCAAACGTCGGGGTCTCCAAATATTGCGTTATTTCTTGAAGAAAGTGGTCCAATCCTTGGTCCCTTTGAACTCACTTTATTTGTTAAAGTAGGCATGTTTCGGTATGGTAACTATGAAGCTTAAGGAATTGTATCTAACGCTGTGGTGGCATTAATAATAACAACTTATCTAATTCACTTCAACTAGCTATAAGCAAAGAGGAATCGGAGAGTCCAGGTCAAGTATAGATGGAGAGTTTATTGCCACCCGCAAACGAGAGACAACAAAGCCGAATGGTATTCGCGAATACACGCTACCGAATGAATCCCGGACAGCTCCTATCCCCAATCCTTTACACAATACAAAGTTGGACTTTCATCAAATATTGATGTGCATAGAATGTTTTTCTGGGTCACACTGTGTGGATGTCAGTATATTCTCATGTCTTCTGGCTACCAATGTGACCTTAGAACATATATTATCTTTATACAAACAGAGATGATGCACACGTGTGAATGTAAGCATTGTCTTCAGAGAGTACATCAAAATGGGAGTAGACTGGACTCTCTGACTGATGTGCCACATGGCCCATCAGGTGAGAATATCCTGGACCCACTCACTGGTGTCACACGGCACATAACATCTAGGTTAAAGGTGATCAGCTCTTTTCCACTATTAAAGTATATATATGATATGTAGGCCTAATAATAATCATAGTTTAACATAGAATGTAAGGTTCATTTCTACCACAACGCGTGTGAGGGACAATATCGTGAGCTTCAAGCCCCGGGCTTAAGCCCGGTTCTCTCCGCAGTTACCTACGGGCTGTTTCCCAAAGTGGAGGCTGCAGCCTTGCTAGGACGCGTCCTTGCTAGTCGCGTCCTATGGAGATGAGACTAGAGTGCTAGCTCAAGTGCTTCCTAGCGTTTGTAACGTCAGACTTTGGGAACGACTTGCTAGTGTGGATGCGCTTCCGCTTCCGCTTTTTAATACTGCGTTTCCGCTTGTAAACACCTGTGCACTTCTGAAAAAAACATGGAAGCAATGAAGCTGGTCAATATTTTTTTGCTGTGGTCTGAACTGGAGGAGGACTCCGAAAGACTCCATCGACGGAGGGTTGAACGGAGGAGACGACGTCTCTATTGTCGCAGTCTCTGCCATCAGAATGTCGAGGTATGTGAGCTTTGAATGTCTGAGTTGTATTGTATTGAATTGTTTCATTGACGATAGTGCTGCTTCTCATGTCTTTTCTTTGGGGCAACGCATATTCTAACGCATATTCTAATTGAACATGGTGGTCTAGCTGATGGTTTATCAAAATCAGAGTTTAAGCTTCATAAGTTTGCGCAATTATTTTTGCCAGTGGGGTGGGGGAAGGCTATTCTTATGACAAGCCTATTCTTATGACAAACATCTCAAAGAATACTACATGCATGTATGAAAAAAGAAATCTATTATTTACCTATCTATCTATATTTGCTCATCTGTTGTTGCAGGCCGGGCATTACTGCCAAATCAATGCCACTGTGCCGGTGCTGCAGCGCTTCTTCCAGGGAGAGGACACCCGCCCTGATTTCAGGCTTAGCCGGCAGGCTATCCAGGTCCTCCTTGGGGTCCTCCAAACGGAGCGACAGCACGGTTGGGGGCCCACCATGGAGACCCTGGTCTTTTTGTTTTGGATTGCTACTGGCGCAGCCTATCGGGTTGTGTCCAGAGCTTTTTGCATTCCAATGTCATCTGTCCAAAGAATGGTGCATAGCATTGCGGAGGAGGTGGTAGCTGTCCGGGGCAGTTTTATCAAGCTGCCATCAAATGATGAGGAGGTCAAGGCCATGGGGGAAGGGTTTGCCCTGCTGGCAGGGCACCCTGCTTTCGCCAAAGCAGCTGGGGCCATCGACGGGTCCCACATCCGAATTAAATGTCCTGGCGGCCCTGATTGTCAAGAATACGTGAACAGGAAGTGGTATCCATCCATGGTGCTGCAGGCAGTCTGTGACCATCAGGGTCGCTTTATTGACACCTTTGTGGGCTTCCCAGGAAGCGTGCATGATGCACGCATCCTGCAAAATAGTTTGATTTACCTGGCTGGCAATTACCCTCCACCAGGCTATTTCATCTTGGGTGATGGTGGCTATCCATGCCTTACACAGCCAATGGCCCTTATCACACCATATAAGCGGCCACTCAAAGGCATGGCAGAGCAACGGTTTAACACTCATCACTCTCGGGCCCGCTCAATTGTTGAGCGTGCCTTTGGGATGATGAAAACCCGCTTCGTGTGCATCTTTTTAGAGGCACTTGAAGTACATAGTGAGTTTGTGCCAAAGGTATATAATTTCATAATTATCCATATTTGTCTGTTTAACTTTCTTATTGTACATTGTAATTGTAAAAAAACTTTTATGGATTAACCTAATTAGTACACCTTCATTTACATCAACGTTCCTGTTTGTCTCTTTAAACCTTTTCCTTGTGCAGGTGGTGACTGCATGTGCAGTACTGCACAACATTTGTGTTGGTGTGGGCGATGAGCTCCCAGTGGAGGATGGGGCCATGGAGGGAGATGACCCTCCTCTTGAAGAAGAATGTGGCACGGAGCCACAGAGTGGAGCTCCTTGGCGTGCGGCCCTGGCCAATGCCATTACCCCCCTTGAAGTGGCTCCACAGGACCACGACTACTTTGTTCTGGTAAATATGATAAATATGACAACCAACATAGGGATGTCAACTGACCGTGTCACAGATTCAGTACTAACCTAAAGATCTCCCTTCTTTCCACCGCCTGTGACCGGACCAGGACATACATTTTAACATACATTTTTTTGGTATTTTTTAATCACTTTTGTCCGTTTTTTGTTGTGGTTGATCAAATCGTCTTTATTTAAAATAAATCCATTCCTTTTTTGTACAAATAAGTGAAATTGTCTGAGAACTTAATTTATGCATCACATTTACAGTATGGTTGATTATTAATTATGCAGGGGAAAAAAGACAAATAAAGTGTTGATAAACATGTATTTATTTTTATAGATAACTGATCGGATCTCATTCATTCATTCATACATACATACACACATACCATCCTTCATTCATTCACGCCTCTCAACCAAACGCTCAAGGAGAGAGAAAAAACGGTCAAACCGCTCCCTCGACTCCACCTCTCTCCTCTCATCCGCCTGCCGCTGATAAAGAATATCCTCCCTCATCAGAATCAGAGAAGTTCTATATTTGTAATAAAGGCTTCGTCCTTGGTAAAAATGTTTTTGATAATTTCCAAGTCAATCTCTATATTGACTTGGAAAAAAACTCCCTGCTCCTGCCCCTGCTGCACCCGCTGCTCGTTCCCCTCCCTCTGCTTCAACTGCTCCTGCTGCTCCCTCTGCCCCTGCCCCTGCCGCTGTCGCTGTGCTGGCTGCCCCTGCGGCTGTCGCTGTGCTGGCTGCCCCTGCGGCTGTCGCTGTGCTGGCTGCCCCTGCGGCTCCCTCTGCTCCTGCCCCTGCGGCTGTCGCAATGCTGGCTGCCGCTGTGCTGGTGCCTGCTCTCACCACCTCCTCCTCCACTCTGACCCTAACCTGGCCTGGCCTGGCTGGGAGAGAGCCCACTACCACAGGCGGTGACACAGCTGCTGACCTGCCAATTAGCTCATCCATCAAGCCAAACCAGCGCCATGTCCCTGCTGTGGGCCTGCCATCCTCCGTGCCTTGACCTGAGGCAGGGCACTTGCAATCCTGACAATAAAAATATGATAAACAACTAGGCAATAAGCAATCTAATATTTCACTGTTATACATACAACTAGGACACAGCATGTAGGCACTTAATGTCAAAACAATATTGCTGTCATCTTACTCCTCACCTTATATTTAGTTTTCAGGTTATCCCACTTTTTTTGGCCTGCAGTGGGGTCACCTGGCCTGTCAGCTCTAGCTGCTCAATCAAAGTGCTATGAACACACAAGTCAATTATATAAATTACAATAATATATGTTCATAAAAAATTACAAACATTGCAAATGATCTGTGGTGCATTTATTTAACAACATTGGATCCCACAAGAGCTTCTCACCGATAGCCATTAATGGCAGTATCCCGTCCACCGGTAAATAGATGTTGGTGCGCCACCCTCATGCGCACAAACGTCTCAGTTTGCTGGGCTGACCCTAAAAATAAAGGGTAAACAAACAAAAGAGTAATACATAAATAATGTAATCTTGTGAGCGAGTAAAATGAAATTGTTATTGGCGACAGTGGTGTTTAACACCAGCTACGTCCATGCAAAATATAGCAACGTACGGTATCAAGTTGCAAAAACGTTTATTTGCATTAACATGATGAATCTATATAAAAAGCAATACGGCACAAAATATTTCTGAAAAACTAATATAACTTCACTTACATTTGAACGTGTACTGCCGTGCCATTTTCAAGATGCGCAGTGAACGCAGTGGATTGTGGGTAGTTTGGGCTCATCTAGGATGCAGCGATGCATCCTTGAAAAATCTCGGAATTCTCAAAAACGAAGGACCCGAAAAGGGGGCGTATTTCGAGTGTCCTCAACATTGGAACAGTGCTTGTCGGCGTTCTATGACGTAGCGTCCTTAAAAGGGCGGCCGTTGAGCATGCTTCCTTGACATTGGGAAACAGCCATAGTCTCTGCCTTCTCCAACTCAAACACGTGCTTTTTCCCGTCAAGTGGGCGTGGCCTACGTGACGTAATGGCTCCGCCCCTGTCTAAAGGTGCTGCCATCTGTGGCTGGAGTTGTTATTGCAGCTTAAGGGCCCTATCTTGCATCCGGCGCAAGTGACTTAGTCACTGGCGCATGTGTCGTTGCTAGTTTACAACTGGCGCAGAGCGTTCTTTTCCCACCACCGCCACTCGCCGGTAAATTAGGGATTGATCATGCGCCCCAAGGGGCGGTTCGGCGGAAGGAGGAGGCGTGTTCTGGCGCAAACGGTATTTTGCAGTTTCTGAATACCATTGCGCTACTGACCAGGAAATACCTGGTTTAAAGTCAGTGGCGCGTTTTTCAGATGCTATTTTAAGGGCGCATGCATACATGCGCATGCGATGCATACGGATTGCTTGTGCACCTCGCGCATACACTTTGCCTCTCCCATCTACCTAGCCGCACATTCTTGGTAAATTATTTGGGAAAGAACAGCTGATGCAGCAGTAATAAGTTGTACTTTTAAATCAATGCATCTGCAAACACCGTACAGCAAACACATATTTTCTTGACAGAGACATCGTGTAGGCCTACATGCCCATAACTTTTAGGATTGATGAGTATTTGATCGTGAAAAACATTGTTTTACCGCGAGTGAGTGTTAAAAAGAATGAATGAATGCGGGCGCGCGTGTGTGCTCTGTTTAAACACACGCAAACTAAACACGTAACGCATAATACAATCAATGGCAATGTCTATTACCGCGGGGACACATGCATATTAGGATAGCAAACAATACTGATAAGAAACAGTTTATAATGTATTGCGTATATCATTAAATAGAACCACAGTTACCGCATATCATATGTTATATCATATACGTGTTCTTTGCCGAAATTTATTTGAGGACTCAGTATTTCTGAAGTTGTGGAAGAAAACCCCTTATTCCATGTGTGAATTAGGCCATATTATTTGGCAATAAACTGAGCCATTTGCAGTTTGAAATTCATGTGCATCTGTCTCATCGGAGACTGCAGACGCGCTGTCAAAATATCAACTCGTCCGATTCAAATGCGCTCATGGCTCTTAGAGGGGATGGGAGCTGGCACTCTCATTGGTTTGTTGGACGTTACGCCCAAACCACACCTACGGGTAACTAGGCTGCTTCAGACCAACCCTTTTGACACTTGCGCCGCGACGCAAGTGTCATTTATCCGCCTGTAAAATACCGATAGCGCCGTAGAACCGCCCACAAAGCTACTTGCGCTTTGCGCTTCCCACTTGCGTTTCAGACCGTTAAAATAGGGCCCTGAGTGTTCGATCCTGCTTCCTAGTGGCTATGTGAGGGTAATGCAGCTTGTGTGTTCGATCCTGTTTCCTAATGGCTATGTGGGAGCAGCTTATGTACTTAAAATACGTAACACTATCTATCTATCTATCTATCTATCTATCTATCTATCTATCTATCTATCTATCTATCTATCTATCGTACTTACCTGTGCTTACCTGTGCTTACCTTACTTACCTGTGCTTACCTTACTTACCTGTAGGATTTTGCTATGCCAAGCCCAATGGCCTTTCTCTAAGGGTTAGGGTTAGCCTCTCCATGCATTGTCAATGGGGGAAATCTATTTGGGGGAAAATTACGTCGGGCTCAGTGCAGACTGACTCAAGGGGCTCTAAAACACTCCAAAAAATTTTTTCAAGCCTCTACCTATCACCCTTCTATTTTTAATAACCTAAACATACGTCAATTAATTTGGATCGGTTAAGTTATTTTCTCGGCCTAGGAAGGGGCTACAGGGTGTCCGCGGAGGTCTTAAAAGTCTTAAAAAGTCTTAAATTCATTTTTCTAAATTTAAGGCCTTAAAAAGTCTTAAATTTGTCAAAAATGTTATATGCTGGTCTTAAATTTATAACTCGGGAGGTCTTAAATTTGTCGGGGCAGGGCTATTTAATATTTTTCTCGCGGGACTTTCGGGAAGGAGATGTAGAGAGGCTACTTTCTTGCTAGCTGCATATATAAACGGATGTCTGCGCGCATGCTAGCTAGTCTGCAACAATGGGTTGCAAAAAAGTTCAACGTCAGTTGGCTGGAAGACGTCCGTTTCCGAGGTTGGCTAGCGTCCGTTGCCAACCCAGAACAGGCCAGATGCATTCCGTGCAAAAGTAGCCTACATTCAAGCTCGGCACCATGGGGATTAAGGCTGTCGTCAGCCATATGCAGAGCCAAAAACATAAAACCTCTGCCAGGAGCCACACACAGACCCCAGCCATTTCTACGTTTTGCATCTCTGCCCCGGCGCCACCACCGCAGACGGTCCGCGCTGCTAGCACTGACCTGAGGGTAGCATTTGGTGCGACACCAACACTGTAAGCGGAGGTGTTGTGGATTCTAAACACAGTGGTCAAGCACCAGTCCTACAACTCGAATGAGGGGATAGGAGATCTCTTCGGTTTGATGTTCCCTGACTCTCAAATCGCGAGCACCTTTACTGCTGGAAGGGACAAAACGGCGTATATAACTCGCTTCGGACTAGCGGCTTTCATCCGAAATGTGCTAATCTGCAGCGTCAACAAGGCTGATTTTGTTTTGACGTTTGAGACGTTGAACCACGCCACTAAAAGCAAGCAACTTGACGTGGAAGTGCATTCCCGGTACTTGGGCTCGCAATTCATGGGGCCCCACATATATGGGGGTAAAAGGGATGATGATACATAATATTTTTTAGACAATATGCAGAATCTTTTCACGGACGAATTAACACGGTCGGCTATTTTTGCCAGCACGCCACCCTAGCCATATTATGGGCAACCGTGTTCCCCTTGGCTGTGATTTGAACTTTGAATTCCTCGTAGGAGTTCATAATAATACATTGCTCGCCTTGGATGAAATACACCGCTCTTGCGCGATTTATTTTGCATAAGGGTGAGTCAAATGACGCGAGAAACGCCCCTTCTATGTGAACGCGCATTGAACCTAAAGCGGAAAACCTGGTTCAACTAATTTAATCTAAAGTGAGCGTCGTGGTTCCATTTAACTGTGATTGCGAGTTGCGGCTCTGTCGAGCCAGGTTATCCCAAGAAAGCCTGGATATTCTCAACGAGGTTCGTGGTATACCCCCCAGGTCTTACTGAAGGCATTTATTTAATGGTGAAAATATTATTAATCAGTGGCGTAAATATCGACTGCCCGGGGGCCCAGACGCTGTCCCCCCCCCCCCCCCCCCCCTCTCAACAACTCACAACTTGGGTGCACCATAAATACCCAAATTAAAAATTTAGGCGCACCAGTGCACCCAAGGAAAAAAGACAGAACGTAAACTTGAATGAGTCTCATTGAGTGACACACATGCTATGCTTGGGTTGTAATACAGCGGGATCCCCCCCACCATCGCGGGTTTAAGGTCTTAAATTTCATTCAAGGTGGTATTAAAAAGGTCTTAAAAAGTCTTAAATTTGACTTGCTGAAACCTGCAGATACCCTGGGCTAGAATCTATCGATCTATCTATCTATCTATCTATCGATCTATCGATCGATCGTGTTGGGAGTAACGCGTTACAAAAGTGGCTATGGCCATAGCCATTAAGTATGTCTAGCTATGTCATTCATTATGCTATGAATTCTCTGTGAATGAAATTGAGAAGACTGTCTATCTATCTATCTATCTACGTATTTATCTATCTATTTATCTATCGTGTTGGGAGTAACGTGTCACAAAAGTGGTTGCAGTTCCAACCAATCCTAACCCTAGCTCTCATTCAGGCTACAAACCAGCTAGAAACAAGCTGCTTTTTACTCTGCTCTCAGATTTACGTGCTTTATCACCCTACAAACATCTCCCATTTTTTGAAGAAAGTGCTATAATGCTCTGGGAGGACCCAGAGCCGGAACTCCCGGCTTTTGTTGAGGTTGCTGCTGACAACAGCAGCTGGACCCTTTTAAAAAGACCAAGTCTGCCTCAGAATTTCTTGAAGACGAGGAGGTTGTTTGTCCCCTATCAGGGGCATGCTGTGATGGTGAGATGGCATCTCTTGAATTTACTTTTGATATTGATGGGATTGTGTTGGAAGTGAGGGAGCTCAGCGCCCTCAATACCGGGGTCAATTTTTGTTGATGAAGTGGCCCCCAGTGGTGACTCCCCACTACCACTTTATTAAAAAGCATATTGACTTGGCGGGGCTCAGCGGAAAGGAGCTACAAATGCTGAAACATGTACATGGCACCTATATTGCCGTTACAGACGGGGGGTTCTTTCTGAACCTTACAATCATGCCAGCAAACGTGGTCAGGAATGACCCGCGGAGGGACACACATTATGGGGCAGCTCAAACACGGGCCATAATGGAGCGAGTGTTCCTGTCCTTTAAGGAGAAAGTAAAGGCACTTGGCCCGAAGGATAAAAGTAGGGGCACAGTGAGAAAAAATAACATCATTGACTTCACCAGGACCGGAGGTTCCTCTTGGGTATCCTTGATGAAGCCATTGCTGGAGAGACAGAGAACCAGGACTTTAACATCTTAAAAACACTTGTCAGATTTGGACAAAAGTCGGAGGAGCTCTGGTATTGTGAGGTAATGGCTGCCAGGGAAGCAGTGGACAGTGCCTGTGTCCTTTGAACCGGAGCACCTTTTTGGCATGAAGGAGCTTCGATGCCTTTTGAGGACCAGGCTGCTGGTGGTCCCCTTCAAGGACACTGCTGACGGGAGTGGGGTGATGACCGCATTGAGGGCGGTCACCAGCCACTATGTGGTGAAGCTAACGGGCCTGTTGAGGAACAGCAAGGGACTCGGGGGTTTCCTCTCAGCCTGGTCCGCGTACCAGGCTGAGCTGGCTCTGGAGGAGGTGTTCTGGGGCCACCCGCTGTGCCAGGAAGACCGAGTGTATTCTGTCAGCTTGGGGACCGCGAGCACTGACGCCAACTCCCTCATCCACTACAGAGGCTTACCTGCCCAGGCCCTCCCTTCTGCTGCAGCAGCTGGGATCGAGCCACCGCCTCTCAAAAACTGGACCGGGGACAGGGAACAAGCAAGGCGAATAGAAAGACTATTCAAATTTTGTGAGTCCATCGAGGGGACCGTTCCGGTGCTGGGGGGTGCACTGTGGGTGGTCTTCCTCGAGGACTGTTACATGAAGAGGCTCTCGAACCCGCTGGGGGCGCTGCAGGGACCGCAGCCACCGGGCAAGGTTGCCAAGTCGGTGGAGCTGGAAAAGGTGACAGAGGACCTTGCCACACGGGACTCCTTCCCCCACCCTAGTGCATTTGGTCGGGCAAGGGAAATTGCAAAGGCCAAAGGACATAATGTTAAAGACTTGCTGACCCAAGGCCTGGACCAGCTCGACCTGAAGTTCCTGCCCCATTATACCCTCAGGGACATCCGGAAGAGAAAAGTGCTCTCATGGGAGGATGGCAGGTTTGTGGAGGTGCTGAGGCCCGGGCAAAAGCCCTGTGATGAGAGCTGGGCAGCAGGCTTGACGGAGGCGGTCTGTAGGGAGATCGAGGCCAGGTCTCTCTCGTTCCCGAAGAACCTTGAGGTGTTCAGGGAAAATGGCTTCCCGTGGATGCGGCAGCTCCTACAGCGGCTCTCCCCGCGTATGGCAGATAAAGAGAGGATCATTGTCCTCACATTCCTGTCATGCGTGGGCATGTTGATGAGGGGGGAGTATGTCGTTTATGAACAGCTCAAATCCCTCTTGTCTGAACTGCCGATCCCCCAGTCTTGGATGGTGCAGATGAAGATTCATGCTGGGTTCCAGATACCTCAGATCCGAAATGCAACCATTTTTAGGCTGGACGCAGACATCAGCACTAAGCACCAGGTTCTGGTCCACCGGCCACAGATTGCACCGAAGAGGAAGAGGAAGGAGGAGGAAGAGGTGCTGGAAGATGTGCAGGAGGTGGATCAGGAAGAGGAGCAGCCAGTCCAACAACGGACACTTTCGAGGGCCATACCAGCCACCAGCCGTCGCGCATGGAGCGAAGAGGAGCTCCGAATGGCTGATTGGAACGAGCCAGACTCAAAGAAGGCCTTCAACGAGTACATCCGTCGCTGCACCGAGGCTTCTGTGCCGTACCGATCGTACTCTACATTCAAAAAGGCAAAGCTGAAGCATATGAGGAGGGGGGACGCTGAGGCTGGACCTAGCGTTACATGAGGAGAGGGAGCTGCTTGCCATTAGACAGACACACACACACACACACACACACACACACACACACACACACACACAAACACACAACACATTTCCACACCTACACCTGCCTGCACTGCACCCACAGCATTTACACACATTCCATGACACATTTTACTTGAAGTTCGGTGGCTGAGAGCCAGACTTACACAAACACACACACGCACACAAAATATTTATACACCTACATCTGCATACACTGCACCCACGGCATTTATACACACCCCATGACACTTGTTTGGTTCATTGCAAAACAAAAAAAAAGAACTCACACGGACTCTGCCTTGACGTGGCGTGAGGGCTTGCGTGCCCCTGGGAGCACCACCGCAAATATGCAGTGGGGCTTCAATGGGCCAGACCAAATAGTCCAGCCCCGGGAAGGGGTAGAGGTTAGGGTTAGGAGAGGGGCAGGGGTTAGGGTTAGGTGTGGGGGAGGGGTAGAGGTTTTGGTTAGGAGAGGGGTTAGGGTTAGGGACAAAAGGACACACACCCCTCCCATTAGTGCAACATTTTATTGTACACAGCTGGCCCTCTCTGTCCGCAGGAGTGTTGCAGTGCAGCCCCGGGTGGTCCACCTCGAGGAGACGTCAAGTGGAACGCGTCTGGATGGGTGAGCTGTCCTTTGCTTACCTTACTTACCTGTGCTTACCTGTAGGATTTTTTCTATGCCAAGCCCAATGGCCTTTCTCTAAGGGTTAGGGTTAGCCTCTCCATGCATTGTCAATGGGGGGAAATCTATTTGGGGGAAAATTACGTCGGGCTCAGTGCAGACTGACTCAGGGGGCTCTAAAACACTATTAAAAAAAAAAATTCAAGCCTCTACCTATCTCCCTTCTATTTTTAATAACCTAAACATACGTCAATTAATTTGGATCGGTTTTAAGTTATTTTCTCGGCCTAGGAAGGAGCTAGAAACATAATTCCTGCAGATTCAGGGTCGGACCGAGCGCAGCTTCTCACCCATAATCGATTGGCGCGATAGCGCCAACTAGTGGTGGAATTTTTTTTAAAAAAAACACAGACCACAGTGCACCACAGACCACCACCAAACGACTCAAAATGGCCTAAAACGTGCTCCGAGACACTTTCTGTGGGAAAATGTTTTGACTCCACACAATTTTCAAATTTTTTTACATGGGTCAATGGCAGCTATATGAAGGAAGTTAGCTAGAACTCCAAAACTTCGCACACCTGTCTAAGGAGCCTAGTGCGCCTTCCACACCAAATGCCTTCCACAACAAATATCGTTAATACCCCTTTTTCCCTCGCAGAGTGGAAAACTTAAAATTTGATTTTCTATACCAAAACAAGCCACCAGGTTGCCAAATTTGCACAGACGTAGCCCTGATCCATAGCTACCACCCATATGGTTCTTGTTCCCACGCCCCTCTCCCTGTTCCCGTGGCAACGATTTTAGGTGTTTTCCCATGTTAAAAAAAGTTGCCACTAGGGGCGCCAAATTTTTAGGGCATGTAGTGGGGCCCAAGGGGCTACCACTTGCACTACTCAGAATTCACTCAAGATTGCAATACCCAAAGACAACAGGGGTGCCACCTTTCTAGAGCAGGTCCGCTGGGCCTAGACCTATCCGAGGGTGGTCTCGGAATTCCCACGGCTGACGTCACTCACACACGCATACGCACACTGCCATTCTCGCGCACACACATATGCTACTCGTAACACTATGCCTCGTTATTGCGACGTTCATGTTAGACGTTCATGTTTTTCCTCATCTATTGAAAGTTAGGCTATTAAACATGTTGCATTCTATACGGCCTGATTATGTTCTTATTTAAGCTACATAATAAGAAGCGCTACTAAGGATATTTGGAAAAACCAAAAAAAACGGTTAAAGGGGCCCTATTATGCCTACTAGCAAAAAGCATCCTCAAACTGCAATCTTTGGTTATTTCTTTATTAATTTAGCTATACTTTAATAGTATTCTTTCTGTTCAAATCTGTTCAGTGTTCCAAATTATTTGTTATTAAATGTTACATTAAGATAATTGGTATATAAGTGTTGTATAAATAAAATGCTTTTTAAATTTAAAATAATCGTGGGATGTATCGAACCGTTGGTCAAAAATCGTGATACAAACTGAATCGTGGGTTTGTGTATCGTTACAGCCCTAATCACCACCATTACACATTTATTACATATCCCTCTTTCACATTACATCCATTTATCTCTTACACCAACTACACTTTTCATCTACCATCCGCACACATCTTACAACGGTTACACCTATTACACCTCTTACACATTCATTATTCACAATACACCTATTACACATTCATCACTAATTTCACCTAACCAAGAGAAGCCGCAGCGTGACACATGAGCATTGCTGCATCTCAGCTCTTCCCTCGCAGCTGTTGGTCCTTCCCTCCATCTCCCCCTTCATGATTACGTCAATCATGCGCCTGCCCACTGAATATAAGCATGAAACCATGCATGTGTTGTTGGGATGCGGGGAGACCTTTTTATTTTAAGTTTAGCTGTATGTTGTGGACTCTTTGGTTTAGCCTCAGTGATTCTGGAGATTCTTGAAGGCACCACAGCATCACAGAAGCTTTAAACCCCCACGCCACGTCAAGGCAGAGCCCATGTGAGTTTTTTTTTTTTTGTTGGTTTTCCAATGAACTACTGTCAACTAATATAAAAGATGAAAATGGCAAACATTGCAACAGCAAAGCATAGAGATATACTTACATTTTTTTAATTTGTTCATCAACGAAGTACGGTGAACTAATGCAATCAATAAATATGTCAAACATTGAAAGACACAAAACATAGATATATATTTACAAACAGGTCCTTTTTTATTTTTATTTTTTCCAATGAACTACTGTCTACTAATAAACAAAAAAGGCAAACATTGCAACAGCAAAACATAGATACACATACCGGTCTTTTTTTTCTTTACTTTTTTCAATAAACTATGTGCACTCACAAACAGAAATGTCAGACATTGCAACGGCACAACATTTCCTCCTTTTCCTCTCATCTCTTTCGTTTCTTTTTTCCCCTCTCTTTTGTTTGCTTCGTGCCATTAAGCGCAGTCTCTTGCGCTTGAACGCAACAAATTTTCTCGACGGCAACTTTCTCTTTCTGCAATCTTGCACGTACTCCTTGTATGCCACTTGGTGTGTAACCTGTGATTGTTTTGAAATGATGGATTCCTCGTCCATGCCCCACCTCTTCCCAGAGTTGGCTGGCAAGCACATGGCTGCTGACACAACGGGGGGCCTGAGCTCTTCCTGATCGTCGACAGCTTGGACGTCTTCCAGGGGATGCACACACTCCTTCTCCGCACTGGGCGGAGGCGGTCGCAGGGATGGGATGGCGATCCCATGTTTCTGCAACTTAAAAACAACAACAACAACCACAAAAACATAAAGAATAAATGAACACATCAAAACACAAATAACGTATCACAATCAAGAGCTACGAAATGACACAAGGCAGTGCGTACCTTGTAGGGGACGGTCGGATGCAGGCTCCAAATCCTCAGATTCCTCACTTTGTCCAGGGTGAATTTCCCCTGGCCTGTGACACGCCCCCCAAGCTCATTTGTTGGCAAAGGTCTTTCAGGTGCGTGAAATCGATTATGCCGTGCTCTCTGTACACCTCCAGGTGTTTGGAAAAGCAGAGGGAGCGCTGCTCAATCTCAGACATGACCTGGAGTCTTGGAGGCCACGTCGGACATTTGCAGGACGGATTGGTCCCCGTGGCTGACCTGCACCCAGTCCTTGAAGTTCCACCAGATCCTTCTGGTACTCTGGAGGTCTGTAAACTTGAAGGCTGGGAAGAAGACGATGCCCTCTGCTGGGAAGCCTTGGACGAGGCAGTCCTCCACATCCTGGCCTGCGTCTCTCACCAGGGTGCGCGCCCTGCCGAATGTGTGAGGGACAGGGAAGCTTTCTTTGGTGGTGAGGTCTGCAGCGAGTTTCTTCACGTCCGTCGCCCCCGTCAGCCTGCCAGGGGGTGTGTCTGACTTTAGGGACGTGCAGGGAAGCTGATCTTTCCGCTGGTACAGGTCCCCCAGCAAGACCCTTATCAGGGCAGCCCCTAGCACGGCCGGTCCAGCTTCCACACACTGACAGAGTGCCCACAGCCTTTTGATGCGTGTTTTTTGCAGTGGGTCCCTGGTCCAGTGATGGAGGGGTGGTGGCGATTCTTCCAGGCTGGCGCTGTTGTGGGGGGCCAGCCCGATGAACCCCTTTTCGTGGGTGGCGCTGCGTTCACTCACCGTGCTGGTTCCCAGGCTGGCACTCAGGGTGTTGTCGAGTGATGACAGTGGGTGCCCAAAGAAGAGCTCTTCCAGAGCCAGCTACGCCTGGTATGCTTTCCACGAGGGGTCATATCTGCCCATGCCCTCGCTGTCTCGAAACGACATTCCCAGGATGCCGGCCGGGTGGCTTACAACACCCCGCAATGTGGACAGGAGACCCCGGCCATCCTCTCTGTCCTGGAAGGGCACCAGCAGCGCACGGTCCTGGAAGAGCCTTTGCAAAGCAGGCAGGTCAAAAAACTCTCTCGGGTCAAACTCGAAGGGAACATCCTCGCCCTCGAACCGCACCACCTGCTTGATGCGACATCCCACCTGACACACCAGGCGGAGCCTCAAGTCCCGAATATGCTTTAGGTAGGCAAACGCCTCAAGCCGCAGGTGACCAGCACCCCACTGACGGGGTGTTTGAAACGCTGGTTGTAATGGATGTGCGGGGCGTCCACGTACAGCTGTAAGAATGTGACCTCGCCGGTTTTCGAACCCTTCCCTTATCTCGCTCAACAGCTCAGCCGCGAGTGTGCCATACAACCGTGGGTTTTTCAGCCTGAGGCCCGGATTCGTCAGGCTGCTGGGGACAGCGCAGAACGTCAGAACGTAGCCCCCTGCCACGTTTGATATTTTGTGGCCCAGGCAGTTTTTAAGTGCCGCCAAGCCTTCCGGGCTGCAGCGCGGCAGAGACACATGTTTTTTTAGGTAGCTGTACTGCCTTTTGAGCCTACTGGGATCCAAACGGGGCAGGTTCAAATAACCAACCTCTGCGACTATTGTGGTAGAAATTAACCTTACATTCTATGTTAAACTATGATTAATATTAGGCCTACATATCATATATATACTTTCATAGTGGAAAAGAGCTGATCACCTTTAGCCTAGATGTTATGGGCCATGTGGCACATCAGTGAGAGAGTCCAGTCTACTCCCATTTTGATGTACTCTCTGAAGACAATGCTTACATTCACACGTGTGCATCATCTCTGTTTGTATATGGATAATATATGTTCTAAGGTCACATTGGGATTCAGAAGACATGAGAATATGCTGACATTCACACAGTATGACCCAGAAAAACATTCTATGCACATCAATATTTGATGAAAGTCCAACTTTGTATTGTGTAAGAATTGGGGATATAAGGAGCTGTACGGGTGTCATTCAGGAGTGTGTATTCGCGAATACCATTCGGCTTTGTTGTCTCTCGTTTGCGGCCCGGGTGGCAATAAACTCTCCATCTATACTTGACCTGGACTCTCCGATTCCTCTTTGCTTATAGATAGTTGAAGTGAATTAGATAAGTTGTTATTAGAAATCCAACCACATTTGGCGTCCACGATCAGCACTGAGGAACAGAGACAGCCCGGCTGCTGGACTGCGGGATGGGGCACGAGCGGATCACACAACCCTAGCGCTCATCAAACTCCCGGTAAAGTTGACTTACCATTAATTAATACGGTTGTTTGATCTGTTTCTGTCCCGTCTGGCTGCTCGGCGGCAGGTAAAGCGTCTCTTCAGTCCAAACTAATCAAATTAATCATTGAAGAGAGATTGGGGAGCTCCGGTGAGAGATAGAGTGTGCGCGCGCACAGCCATAGACGCTCTGTTGTTATGGTTAACTAACAAGCGGTTTGTGGTTCTAAATTGATACAAAATTGTTACTATTGTTTTTTGATAAGTAGGCCTACTATAAAGTCCTGTGGCTGTGTTCTAGGGGAACAAATTAGTGTCAAAGTGCCAATAGAACAAGCGCAGGTCCGCAGGTCGAATGAGTGCGCGGTTGTTGGATTTTTGAGGCCCCAGCTGAAATTGGTTTGGGTCTTCTATAAAGTCCTGCGACTGTTATCTAGGGGAACAAATTAGTGTCAAAGTTCCAGTAGGTATAACAGCGCAGGTCCGCGGGTCGAATGAGTACGTACTTGTTGGACTTTTGAGATCCCATCTGGAGTTATGAGTTATTAGTTAGAATTCATTACTATGGATGAATTCGTTTTTATTTTGAGAAGAGTTTCCTTGAATTGCTGACTAGTGAATTTTCTCTTGGTTTGGGCCGATTGAACAGTTTTCTGACCTTGGATGAAATGAGTGAATTTTCTCTTAATTTGGGCCGATAGAACAATTTTTCTGATTATCGGATCGAATGAGTGAATTTTAATTCTAATCTTGGCACTTTGAGGAAATAGGGTTCTTGTTTTTCTGGTTGAGTAGCTCAGAGCTGGAGTACTCAACCGTTCATGTTTTAAGCTAAAAGGTCAACTTCAGCGTTCGGCCAATCTTTTATTTTGTATTTAAAGACGAGTGAGTGACTGGTTCCAGTCAATATCTTGTGCAAACAAATCCGGCAGTTTTTTTCGATACACTATTAAACGTTGTATAAACTGTTTCCTTCTGTATTTAAGTTGTGTAGGATTAAGTTACCTCGGAGGCTTTTACAATCCGTTTTGTTTTTAGTTTATCCTGTCATTAATAAGACAGTCAGAAAATAAATATCTTGTCTGGAACAAGTGGGAAAGCCTTATCTAGGGGTGTGTTCTCTTAGCCTGTGGCCAGAAAGGATGGGGGCCTAGGAGCAGTGCAGATCTAAAAATAGCTGGGACGCACATCCCAATCAACAGAGAGAGATAGCAACGCACGGGAGGAGTGCACATTTATAGTTTAGAGATAATAAAATAATTTGTCTAACGAGTTGAATAAACTCAAATAAATTGTATTAAAAATAGTGTTTACCTAGAGAGAATATGAATATAGTACTGACGGCTGCGGAGATTTTGAGTAGAGACCGTCTATTGCTCAAAGGTGAGATGAAAAAGATCTCTGAGAAATGGGAAGAAAGGACAGAAGGATCAGGCACTATATGGCCCATGGGAGGGACTTTTGATCCAATAATGTATGGGGACATGGAGGTAGTGATAAGGAATTACATAGATATCAGAAGTGGTAAAACGGCCTTGGCGAAGAGGGACAGGGAAAAGTTAGTACTAGCTTTGTTCCTAGAGGAAGGAGAGAGATGTCGAACATTACAGAGAGTGGCGGGAAGAACAAGAACAAAAAGGCTCAACCATAGCCTCTGAAGGTTGAGCCATCGCTGTACAAACCAGTGTCAGTTTATCCATTGTTAAATGGCATGGTAGCAATTAAAGGGGCGGTCACGCTAGATGAGGAGGATAAGCAATGTAACACACAGGGAAGGAGGGGCGCACCCATACACATGGACTGTTATGAGGGGATTAGAAATGCAAGAGAAGAGTGTGACAATGCTGAAACTAGATTTATTGAAAGTGAGGTCGAAGATGAGGATAATGATAATAGGCATGTGGACGAAGTGATTTTGGTGAAGCCCATTAGTAAAAAAGCTAGGAGGAAATTAAGAAATCGGAACAAGAAACAGGGAGAGAGTTCCCGTGCGGATCAAGGGCCAGAGGAGCCTTGCTGTAGTACAGCATTACAAGGCCCCCTGGCACTCGAAACACAGGGGAAACCAAGGAGATCACATAGAGAAAGAAAGGCACCCGACGCTCTCCCAGGAAATTATGCTATTCTAATCAATGGAGAGCAGGCATTCTCTCCCCCAATAGAACAGCCTCAGAGCCAACATTCACCTAATCCACCCGTTACACATGTTCACATCCATAATTATGGGGACCCCACAAATAAAAATAGGCAGAATCGGAAGGTCAGTTTAGAAACAATCAACAACACGGATCTCAAGGACAACGCAGAGGTCCTTTAATATGTTATTGGTGCAACCAGGAAGGACATAGTAAGAAAATTTGTTTAATTAACCCCTTTCCACCACAGCGAGCACAAGGTAACGGCAACCAGGGACAGGCGGGTCCCTTTATGGGATAGGGATACTAGGGGTGCCCAGAGAATTCACAGGGGGAGGCCCACCAATGATGGCCTACACTGGAGCCACTTACACTTGCGTGGGTTCAAAATATGCCTCTCACCTCCTTATGGTAGGAAAATTCACCAAAACTATAGGTTTCTCGGGACACACACAGTCAATACCTATTACAGCTCCAAGGATGACAATCGGAGAATTCTTGTTTTCAGAGTGAGTGAGTAAGTGAAAGAGTGAAAGAGTGAAAGAGTGAGAGAGAGAGAGAGAGAGAGAGAGAGAGAGAGAGAGAGAGAGAGAGAGAGAGAGAGAGAGAGAGAGAGAGAGAGAGAATGGATTTGCATTGTGCTGAATAGATTACATTTGTGATTGGATGTACTCTGTACTACTTGGTCCTTCGATATAACCTGTGGCCCCTTAATGGCCCCTGTTTTAGGGAAATCATAGAACCACCACTGGGATCGGTGACTCTGTGGTTCTGTGTGTCGCGACAACTTTTGATACTCTCCATAGCGTCGTGGTACCATGTGATATGAATCAATAGATCTCTGTACACAGAGCAATTGGGGAAACACTGTGTTGGTTCAGAGGGATACAGCATGTTGGGTACACTCTAAAAAATGTGACCATTGGTTACTTAAAAAATTATGGCAACAAAGTGACACGTAAAACAATTGAATAAATTTTAATTGCTACAATTTTAATTAATAAGTATTGAATAAATTAACTATATTCAAACTAAATAAGTAAGTAAATTGTGATAACAAAAAATGTGTTGGATTTAGTAATAACTTGCCAAATACATAGCAATATAGCACAAAGATATTTTGTAAATCTAAATTAATTTCCATCTACATTTACTATATATTTGGTGTAAATTGATCTACATTTACTATATATTTGGTGTAAATTGATCTACATTTACTATATATTTAGTGTAAATTGATTTACATTTACTATATATTTGGTGTTAATTGATCTTCATTTACTATATTTTTGGTTAAAATGTATTTATATTCACTGAATATCTGGTGGAAATCTTTTTATATTTACTGAATAAAAAATATGTCAACTCATATTTGAGCACATTTCTACTCAATTCAACACATTTTCACTGCTATAGTTACTGATCCATACCTAAACCAAATGTTTTAATTCCACTATCAATTGGCATCACAGGAATAGAAATCTATTCAATAGTATTAATTGTCACTTTGTTGCCATAATTTTTCTATGCATAATCCACTCAATATCATGCATTTACTAAAGAAGGGGTCAAAAGATACACATGTATAACAATAAAAGCATGTTAACATTTATTTCTGGAACTTTGTCTGAACATGTTTATCTAACATTTTTCAGGTGCAAATAAATAAAAAAAAATTGAAAGAGGGGTTATTTGGAAAAAGGCAGAAATTTAACAAACTGCAGAATGACCTTTGGAATTATCTGCCCAAACTTGTGGCTGTTACAGGCACATCACAGCCCATTTGCATTACTAAAATGTTTTCAGACTGGAAAATGCTTAGTGTATTTTTACTTGCGCCAAACGAAATCATCAGGGCCAATATCTTTTACAAACAGCTTCAATTTGCATTCCTATACAGTGAACAAAGATTAAGAACAACGGCCTTTGCCAACTCTAAGTAAAAAACATTATGCCACTCCCCTGAAATGAGTATGGTTAATTGGATTTTTCAGAACAATCAACTGCAGCACAGAAAATCAGGCATTGAACAGAGCCTTCAGTCCGCTTCTCAAGCTTAAACTAGTAGCTTATTTTTTAGGCTGTTCACTTTTGGGGACAGCTTCGAACTATCCAGTTCGAGAAAGAGCTTCTGGAAGGCCTCAAATGTGTACCTGAGCTCCTTGGGATAGGCCAGATTCACTGCGTATGCAAACCCAACGAGCATGGAGCAAGCCTTTGGCATGTTACTCAGAGCGCTTTGATACCATCCACCACGATACCAACGTCAGGATCTTCTGATGTACTAGTCTTCAAATTGTAGATTTTTATCTTTTGTAGAGCAAGGTCCTGTGACACAACGTCTTCATCAGCATCCTGAAATAGCAAACACATTACAGCAAAATATTAATGACCAAATTGAACATCTCCTAAAATGCTTCAAACCCTTTGACAATTAAAAGGCAAGACTCTCAGTCTATTTTGCCATTTGTCACATTGTTATCCAAGATTAGTTAAAAAAGGATCCAACCAGCTTATTAACAAATGATATAGCACTGTGAGCTCATTCTTGAAGCTTAAAGTCATCCTAAGCAACTTATTTTAGAGGTTACTTCAGTCTCTGTAAAAATGTCTCAACTGTTTTGTGAGTTCTCAGGAAGAATAGAAAGAGATGGGGAGTTTTAAGTAAAACCTATTTCTGCAGTAGTAATTTAAAATTGCCAAAGTGTATTTACATGTTGTATTTCAACATGTACTTTTACTTACATCATACTCTTTTAAGAGTTGATCTGTCGATTCCCCAAGGTACACCATCAAACATCGAATGACAACATCTCTTGTCACGTGGATGCTTCGATTGCTTGGAGCCTGAAATGAAAAAATAAGCATTATTCAACTTCATGGTGCAAAAATCACTCTGACCTTAACTTGTTAAAGCTGCATTTTCTAACATTAAATGATTGTTAAAATAGTCCCTCTGAACTGCTATGTCAGGGACCAGCCTAATGAAAAGCTTTTTGTAATTACTAATGTTTCCTGGAACCAGAACTGATTCTGGAAAGTCCTGTATCCCAGTAAATTATCCCAGTAGAGAAGTAGTGCTTAGTAAATAAACTCTGATATTGTACAGTTTAACTGTGCCTCTTTTTTCCGGGACGGTAGTTAAAATCCACTCCGGTGTCACTCTCTGAGTGAATAAGCTAATACCTGCTTCCTACGAGCATTGCCCTAGTGTGATTAAATAAAATACCAACTGAAGGATACCTTGAGTAGGATAGCATGCAACCTAAATCCCATGGTTCCTCCCTTGGACTGGAAGAGGCTCAGAAGCTTGGGAGTGTATTCATCCAGCTTGGACATGAACTTGGATTCAAGGTTTACCGTTGTGATTCTGTGAAACTCATCCTGAATCTAGAAGACAAACAATGAAACCAGTATTAAAGCCTAAAATATTATAATAATACATATATTTGTAACCATATCTAATTTTCCTAACTCTTTAACTCACTTGAGATGCCTCAAATAAAGCGGGCCACCTGGCTTTGATGTCCTTGATGCTGGATGATAGGTTGACAATTTTGTTTGTGTGCAAATGTTTTGGCCATTCTTTCTTTTATCAATGTGTTGTTGTCTCTTTTCCTTACTTCAGTAAGCAACTGAAGCCTCTCTTGTTCCTGGCTTTTTTCATCCTCTCCTGCTGGGTAAGGGGGAAGATAGTTCACTTCTGCCTTTCTAGGATTTTTTACACTTTTTGCAGGCTTCTGGTCTGCAGGGCTCTTGCGTTTCAATGCATTGCACATCACCTCAGGTACACCATAGCCTCGGAGTTTAGTGCGATAATTTTCCATCTTGTATTTGATGCTTTGTTGCCAGCCATAGTAACCTGCGAAGGAGCCGGGTTCTTTGAGACATGGATATTTGTTTACAAGTGCCTCAGCAACTAAACGTATCTGTGCACTTGATGGATAGGCTGCATATGCATAAATAGTTTCGGCCAGCTTCTCAAGAATATCTGCCTTAACTTTTGAGCAAGTCAGAAGTGTTCCATTCTTCTTGTAGTCTTCAGAGGCTCTTTCAAGGTATATCTTAGTTTCATATGCAAATAGTGGAATGGGGAACTTCTTTGGCCATGGCTGATATCGTTCTGTGGTACTTTGCTTAGGCAGAATAATGGTGTCCTGTGAAGAAGACGTTCCGGTAAATGATTCTGCATGTGATGCACTTGACTCTGCATATGAGGCAGATTCATAATCAGTTGACTTTTGACTCAAGGGACTGCCCAAGCTTTCATCAAGCAGAAGAAAGGTAAGAATAATTGGGTCAGCCTGAACAACCTTTATCGTGTCTTTGTGTTTAATTTGGTCGCTTGCATGAAGAGTAAAGTAATCTTCAAATTCAGAGTCCAAATACTGAAGACTGAACTCGTCTGCAATTCCAAAGGTGTCCTTCTCAACAGTTTGCAGCTCCTCTACAGTGGGGGGAATTCCTAATGGAAGGACCAGCTTCTCAATTTGGTCTTTTAGTAATACTCTGAGCTTTGCTTCCATCTTTGCCAACCTGGCAAGAATGGGAAGAAATAGACAAAAGTTAAATATAATAACAAGCATAGTCTTATAGATGAGAATAGATATACAAGGAATAAAGAAGAGTCTAGAGTTCCACCAGAATAAATTTAGTGAAAAAGAAAGAGTAAAAAAAAGTGTATTGGTAATAAAAATAAAAACGAATTTACAAATTATTATTACTTATTACAAATTGTTGTAATCTTTGAAAATAAAAGTTAAAAACTTGTTCTTTCAATTAAAATAAAGTTTTATCAGCAAAATGCCAAGTAAATAAAGGAAATCTAACTGGCAACTTAGTTGTGTTGCCATGTTTATTGTGATTTAGACTTATGTCTCTGCCTGACAGGCAGAGACATAAGATAAAATAAACCGATTAACAAAATTAATTTGAATGACCTAAAATTAGCAACATATGTGATGTTTGAGTACAACCAGGCGTTTTCCTCCCACACTGTATGCAGCCAAGGGGTACACATCATCAAGCTTCTGCTGCTCCAAAACAGCCATTTTCCCAGTGTCTTCCAGTTGAAAGGATCTTAGATGGTCTTCATACCACGCAGCAAGTAACTTTACAAGAAAATGTTATCAGCTATCCAAAATGGCTATCTGAGTAATCTCAGCAAAGTCTGGTAGTCCACCAGTAGAGCCATGTGTCAAGATCAGGGGTGCCCAACCAGTCGATCGCGGTCTACCAGTAGATCGCCGATAGATCCCAAGTCGATCGCGAGGGGTGAAAAAAAAAAAAAAAAAAAAAAATTGCGCGGGACATGTACGTGCGGTAGCGCATGCGCTGTCAACAGTAGTTGAAAGCCGTCAACAGTAGTTACGCAGTCCTAAGCGTTGGCATGGCTGAGGGGAAACGAGTTAAGACCTACCATTTTCACCCTGAGTGGAAGGAAGATAATATTGATTATTGTTGAGAAGACGCCGTGTGCAGACGGAATGAAAGCCCCACTGAAGTCCGTAGGTCCACGATACAAACCACCACCACCACCCCCCCCCCTCCCCCCCACGATACAAACCACCACCACCACCCCCCCCCCCCCCCCCCCCCCCCCCGCTTGAAGGTAGGTTTGACTGGTAGATCTCGGGAGGTTGGCTACTTGAAAAGTAGATCTTGGGTCGAAAAAGGTTGGGCACCCCTGGTCAAGATCATCCCTACACTGTACCTTGTTCCATAGTATGTGACAGTGTTAGTTAACCGCACAGTAGAAAGAAGTGGTGACGTTTCTCTTAAAGCCCCCTGTATGTCTGAATGCAGCACTTCTAAAGGCAATTCAGATATTTTTGTTACACACAATGCCTGTTTTCCAACATCCGTGTGCAAGTGGTATGCCATAAACAACTGATGTCTAGTAGAAAGGGTCAACAAAACATTTTTGAAATTGTGAGTGCCTCACAATTTGCTTAAAAATGCTGTGTTTCGCTTCAAAGCGCATTGTCCAAACACCAACCAGAGGCCCATATTCTTCAATCAATGCAGGGTAATGTTCCAAAAAGTGATGTTTGGGTATCAATTTTGTTCTGGAAAAACTGCAAGGAATCTGTTCAGATATTTTAAAATCAAGGTAAGCAATAGTTTCAACTGTGTGCACAGGTGCAACGGCCAACTCAACTATGTCTTTTAAGGTCATGAGAACCTGCCAGGCAGAATCACTTTCAGGTACCCGTGAACCAACAATGAGAGGCAGCAACCGTATTAGGGCCCAATATTCATGGGCATTTCCGCCTATAGTTCTGCGATTAACATAGCTTAGAGGGATAGCTTGAGGACTGTTAGCTTTGTCTGTGCCTTTATAGGGAAAACTTGCGATTAACTCATTCAGTACAGCCAAACTAAAGTACTTCTTCTTGATAAAAATTAGGAAACACAACACAAGTTCCCTCGGGACGATGCCTTCAAACAGGTCGTGCAAAATATCCGGCGGATACCCACAGACAAAGTGAAAGTGTTTAAATTTGTCAGTCAGTGGACATGAACGCTTTACGCCAAAACAATGTGTTAAATTTGGAGTTTCTCGCAAAGTTTGTAGATGCAAACTATGGTCCTTCTTTGTCCGAGGTGGAAACACTCCAGTCCGCACTTTGCGTGTCTGGTACTCTGAAGAATGTCCAAGGCAAAATCTACAGATGTACGGCCCTGTGAAACTTTCAACCAATCCACTGATCGAATGTGCACCAAGGTTATCAGCTACAACACAGTGTACAGTAACTTTAATATTTTTTCCAACACTAGAAATGAAAATCCCTTCCTGTTCAAGAATGGCAAGATCTTTCAAGAGTGGTTCCAAAACTGCTTTGTAGCCAAACTGTTTGACATCAACCGCTTTGCAAAGTAAAGCTAAATGTACTGATGTTAATGTAGATTGCAACCTGGATGGCACATTTGCCAAAAGCCAATAAAAAGCTGTTATTTTGTGTTTTTTTCTCGAAGTTCCAAGTGGGTTGCACACCTCAAAATCGTCAACATAAAGGATTATAGAGAGTCTTGTTTCTCCCCCGGATTAGAATTAATTTAGTTTGAAAGAAATTGACTTAATATAGTTAGTACTGTTTGAATGTCCGGTTAGGATTCCGTCTGCAATGTCCCTATTCTTCAAGAGTGCCTGCAAAGTCTTGAGTACAGGCACATATTGAAAAGTCTTGTTCTTTTGAGAATCAAGAATATATTCAACAGGATCAACACACTGGAAATGCTCCTTAAACCACCTTCTTCTCTTAAAAGCAGAACCAAGTGGACCACTTGCCCCAAGCGCTGTACTAAGGGGATGCAGCTTACACAACTGTTCTGCCAAATCAGTTATGATGGCTTGGTCATTAGACTTTAATGTTGAATCAAGTATGTTTCTAATAACTGCAACAGATGCTGAAGATGAGATGAAGTGGAGGTCTTCCACTAAGGCATCAATGCAACTCACTGAGGCGTTATATATGCTTTCTAGCTTCAGCAATAGTAAGCCAATCCTTTGAAGAACTAAGTATGCCACACTTTCCTGATCAACATTTGAACTAGTGCCCTCATCATCACTGGCCTCTGGTAAATCAGAATGGTCAACAGTTTGATTATGGTGACTATCATACACGTCTGGCTGAAAATCACTCAAAGAATAGGATATGTGTCTTCTGCTTTTGTGTTTCAAATAAGTATTGTATATATTGGTCCTAAAGTTGCAGCCTTCAATTACACAACAGACAGTTTCGTGGCTCTTCAGATGAATTCCAATATGCTGAAAGTAGTCCTTCTCGGTATAACAACAAACATCACAAACTAAACACTTGAAAGCAGAGCTAATTCCTGGCTGTAAACTTTCAGCTGTGTGGTATCTTGACAAATGTGTGCGAAGGGCAGTCTGCGTTTGAAATGTGCAAGGGCAACCGGCATGTAGACATGGCTGGGATTGCCCACGACCGAAGGTTGCGTGTTGTAGTCTGTAATGCTTTAGGAGATTCCCCTTAGTGGCAGACACAGACTTGCAGATCTTACACTGCCGTCCCATAGGAGAAAACCTAAGGTCATAAGAAAGAAGTAGCCTACATCAGTAATAGATCTAACAATTAAATAATGAAATGTGCTTTGCCCTTTTTTTAGTATTTGTTGTTTAACATTTAAACAACTCACTTATGGACGTAATCCATAAGTGAGCCTCAAGTTTAATTGATAGACATTTGATAAAATGAATTTAGACTAAAATCCTTTTTTCCACTGGTACATTATTATAAGAAGACAATTTGATTAATTAGTGTAAACGTGATAAAATGAATGTAAATAGTAACCATAGGTTATGGAAAAGTACGTACAAACCATGTCAGCTTAGCTTAATTACATGTCTATGAGAAGCATAATCAGTATTTCAATATTTTCTACTGCTTTAATTTCAGATTCAGGTTGGTTCTGATCATCAGTGACAAAAAAAAAACTTTTATGCCAGCCAACGTTTATGCAAAATAGCAATAATCACATTTTCTATTGCAAACAAACAGTGTTTGAACATTTAGGCTACATATGTTCTGGATGTGAAATGATTACAGCACGTTGTGTTATGCATGTTCGATAGTGCGATAATACATACCTATTGACAAGTGTCAGTCAGTGATTCTTCAAGCACCTGGAATGAAATTCATATTTTCTTTAATTCGATTGGATGAATTAGAATTTTGACACTCGCACAACAGCAATCAATTAAAGTAACTAAATAAAACGCAAAGTCTGCACCTTCCCGTGCAAAAAAGATAGAAAAGTTTGCATATTTCAGACAATCAAAGTAGGAAACTTGTAACTCTGCCTATAGGAACCCAAAGTGGCACAACAGTCTTGTTCCCGTTTTGTTTACTTAGTGTCTGTGATAAACCATCAAACACTACTCATTATAATTGATAATTTGTTAAATATATCCCGGGCTAATAACTTATTAAAAAAAACTTCACCTTAAATTGCAGTGCAATTTAAGGTGCAGACTGAGAGAAGCAGAGATGGAGAGCATACTTTATTAAGTTTAACTTTTTACTGATGTTGGGGGCAGCAGGCATTTCCCCGTCCTCTTCTCCCAACTGGCCACACTGTTGTTCTGTCTTGTTGGATGTTACATAATAGTTGATAGTTTATTTTGTGTGATAGTAAGGGTGGACTGCCAGTTTTGTTTACAGTGTTTTTTCTTGCTTTACTTAGATAGGGAGGTAAGATTTGTAGTTTGTTTTCTTAGGGTTATTTTCTTACCTTTTAGATAGGATTGTTTTATTTGTTTTTTTGGCCTTGGTCCGCCCTGAAGTTTATATTATATATCTATAGGTTTATTTAATAATGTGCATAAATAAATCTTTCCTTCACTCAAATTGTGATTTGGGTTGTGGCTATTTGGGAGTTGGGGAAGACGGGGGCTAATTCATGTTAGGCCCTAGGCACCCCTAGACAGGGGCATAATCCCCAACTTCATACTGTAAGCACCAAAGATCGTTTATTTTTTCGCTCACGGCAATGAGACCTAAAACAAAATGGAAACGTCCTTTCTGGCTGATCTCTATAATAAATAAATATGAAGACATATTGTTAATGAACATTAAGAATTGGGGGGGGGGGGGGGGGTACAGTTTGACGATACAGTTTAACTGTATCGTCAACCTACGGACTTCAGTGGGGGTTTCACTCCGTCTGCGCACGGCACCTTCTCAACGAGCAGATGTGCGCCTGCAGCCAGAGGGGGCGCCAAAATACCTATTCCCAACACAATGTTATGTAGTACTTCATTGATAACCGCTACGCAGCGCGATTTCTTTTTAACTGCTCGTGGCGCCCCCCATCTGACTTGGCGCCCCCCACAAATATGCCGCCCTGGGCGGCTGCCTGGTTCGCCTGTACCTAAAACCGTGATTGTATTCTGACCCTGGACACGGCTGTTTCTGTCTTGTTGAATATGCGCCAAACACAAAACTTTTTCCAATAAAAAAAATAAGGCCAAATTGATCAAACAGAACGAGCTAACAGACAAACATTGTTTTGAAATGTAACGAAATCCATGGCCTTAATAAAATATTAATAGAGACAATGACAGTAAACCGTGCAAATGGCTTACCTCTGAAAGCAAGAATCCTTTGGTCTCTGAGATTAGCTCCTTGCTAGCTAGCTAGCCAACGTGGTTGTTGCGTGATACAGGGCATGGGTGAGCGAGAGGGAAGGGCGAGGAAGGAAAATTAGTAAAAGTAGATCATTTGACGTGTCTTAAAAGAGCATTAAATAGCATATAACAGGAAAGTAATTCAAAAGCTCAACATAATTGTCGCATTGAGCAGACCACTTTGACCTTTTGGTCGAGGCAAACCGGCCTCTGTATTGTAGGCTACGACGGAGTGTTAGGGCCACACATGAAGAAAAAAAATATTTTTGCCGTGACGAGATTAAAATCGACACGTCGACTTTAAAGTCATCATGTCGACATTAAACTCGAAATGTCGAGAATAAAGTTGAAATGTCATGTCGACTTTAATCTCGACGTGTCGACTTTAAACTCGAAATGTCGAGAATAAAGTTGAAACATCATATCGACTTTAATCTCGACGTGTCCATTTTCCGTTCCTCTGTCAGCACGCAGACGCTCCGGGCATCCTCCCAAGCGTGCAGCGGATGACATGAATTGCATTGACGGTTTTAGTCGCTATATTGTTTGGATGGAGGCCTACACCACAAAAAATGACCCCAGGGTTATTGCCGACTACTTCGTGTCATCCGCTGCACACTTGGGAGGATGCCCGGAGCGTCTGCGTGCTGAGAAAGGAACGAAAAATGGACACGTCGAGATTAAAGTCGATATGATGTTGCATCCCTGTGATTGTGATCTCCATCCCTCCCCTTTGCGGTCAAAACCACCTTATGGGTGGGAATTGATTGTATCCCAGGCACGGCATCCTGCACTAAGCCAGTATGGAAGGCTGGTTAGCCAACGACAGGTAAGATCCCACCTTGAAGCCCGGGACAACCTAAAACAGTCACAATTACTTGGCAGTCACTGTGAGCACTGGCTCACTTGATCATGAAGTGACGAACTGCAACCATCATAGGAAGAGCCGGCTGGTCAAAGGTGGAGGGGGAACAGGAGTCAGATATGGCAGCCCCAGCAGCAGAGGTGGTGGTCTTGGAACAGAGCATGTTGCGTTTTATTTGACCTTTGAGGTATAAAGGCCTATTGCCGCATGAAATCGATAATCAATCGTTAAGAAATGCGTCGATCAATTTATATTGTTATCGATCAAAAAAAGGCCTATGGGGCGACATGTGCTTTCATCCCCAACAACACAGCTCCGGATGGGTCGGTGGCCAGGGCGCTGGAAGGATTATAGTGCCTCAGATTAGAGTTGGCAGAGAACTCCGGAATTAATAACCCCTTCTCAGGACGGATGGAGAGCAACATCTATGACCTTGTCAAAAAAAAAACACCTGTATCCTGCGCACCAATACATGAAGATCACCTGAGCCATTCAGTCCGTACAAACCTACAGACAATCTCAAGATTTCAAATGCTGAAATGTCCATGTTTGGGTACATTATCATGACGCATATTTTCAAAATTATTAATTTTTAGTTCATTATTATGTCACATATTTTGGAGAATGATGATTTTCAATGCATGCTGAAAACATATTGCTATGATTTTTATGATTTTTATGATTTTTATGAGGGTATTTTAGGTACACATTTGATTTGGATTTTATTCTAAATGTGGAAACATTGTGGTGTTATGTTTAGAAAGGTTTTTTGATCTTTTTATGAATACTTTGAGGGAGTCAAAAAATATTGGACATAATACACCACATTTGGCAATCTTTTTCATCACCAGGTTTCAATTCCTGGATCTAGGTTGAAACTCCTGCTTTAGATTAGCGGTGTTTTTTCTAGGTAGCCAGATGTGGTGCTATTCTGATCCAATCGCCGGCACATAATCTCGTAGACTAATTAATAGATAAAGGGGACATGAGATGATTTTAGCAATAGAGATGGTATTATTGTTTTCTTTTATTGAGGCTTGGCAAGCCTCAAAGGGGGGATATGTGGTTGAAATTAACCTTACATTCTATGTTAAACTATGATTATTATTAGGCCTACATATCATATATATACTTTAATAGTGGAAAAGAGCTGATCACCTTTAGCCTAGATGTTATGGGCCATGTGGCACATCAGTGAGAGAGTCCAGTCTACTCCCATTTTGATGTACTCTCTGAAGACAATGCTTTCATTCACACGTGTGCATCATCTCTGTTTGTATAAGGATAATATATGTTCTAAGGTCACATTGGGATTCAGAAGACATGAGAATATGCTGACATTCACACAGTATGACCCAGAAAAACATTCTATGCACATCAATATTTGATGAAAGTCCAACTTTGTATTGTGTAAGAATTGGGGATATAAGGAGCTGTACGGGTGTCACTCAGGAGTGTGTGTTCGCGAATACCATTCGGCTTTGTTGTCTCTCGTTTGCGGGTGGCAATAAACTCTCCATCTATACTTGACCTGGACTCTCCGATTCCTCTTTGCTTATAGCTAGTTGAAGTGAATTAGATAAGTTGTAATTAGAAATCCCACCACACTATGCCTCTCATGTGACGCACCTGATTCATGACGCCGTCGACGTCAAACGTGTACCTGGTTACCTGGGGATTGTCTGAGCTGGTGCAGTGTATGGGGAGGCGGAAATCGGCATGTAGGAATTCACCAAAGTCTCTGTGATTGCCGACCTCACTTAAGAGAGCTTCTGTGTTTCCTGAGGCCACGGTGATGAAGTCTGTGTCCGTGGTATCTGGGGTCTGGTGTGGGGGAGAGAATTGGAAACTTGCGGGAGCCGACATCACCTCAACGTGCAACCTTTTCTGCTCTGCCAGAAAATAAAATAATAACGTTAAATTCATAAATGAATACATTTAAAAAAAGCAAACAAAAACAAACAAACAAACACAGTTACACCTCACACAGCATTTAACATGCTCAGGCCAGTTTACACAACAGAAGCTCAATTCACGCACACATTGCCTATTCATAACAGCCTTCAAGTCGATCACGATTGATTTGTTTCTTTTTTAGCTTTTCATCGCATGATCAATTGAGAAGAAGATAGCCTAACACAAAAAAACATGTCATGCCACTAGGGCTGGCCCGAATAATTCGAATATTTGAATACTCGTTTGGAAAATTTGTATTCAAAGCTTAAATCAGTATTCGGAGCTTCGTTTTTTTTTTCACGTGCCTGATGTTACCAGAGCGAGGGAGGCAAACTATAAGCGACACCAAGCAGAGAAGTGAGAGAAGTGGAGGAAGAATAGATATGTTTCCCTTTACTTTACAACACAACATTAGCAGGATCTTGGGAGGAAAAGTAATACAAAATACTAACCTTAGCTTAGTTGTTTGTTTACGTTCGCTTTACAGCGCTGCGCCAATCAACTGTGACTCGCTTGCTGCAGAGCGTGAGCGTTTTGGGAATACCCGGTCAATATAATGGATATACTATGGACACGTAAGACAATCAATATTCGGTATTTGTTATGGATTTATTGTACAAATTCCCTGAAAAGATGCACGTTTCAGGATGCATTGAAAAGATCGCCTAACGGCTTAGATGGCAGAGGACAGCTGATTTGGAACGGAATGACACCCAATGATATGGATTATTGGGT
The DNA here is from genome assembly GCF_902167405.1 of Gadus morhua. Taxonomy (NCBI): domain Eukaryota; kingdom Metazoa; phylum Chordata; class Actinopteri; order Gadiformes; family Gadidae; genus Gadus; species Gadus morhua. Next base: position 20,466,614 of record NC_044064.1, on the reverse strand, counting down.
GTCAAGCAACTATGTTGCGAGACAACCTATTGTTTTTGAATGAATTCCTATTATTATTTACCTGACATGGGAGTCTATGGCAGCCCATAGAACCGCTTGGTGAAAAGTTGTGAAATTTTGCATACTGGTTCAGGACAACCCCATTAGCCCAACAAGCCAATTTCAGGTCGCTAGCCCAACAGCTCTAGCGCCACCAACAGGTCGAAGTTGCACATGCATTCATGTTTATAACTTTCGACCCATTCATCCAATATTCACAAACAAGGTATCATTGGATTCCTTGGTCCAAGCCAAGTTCAACGCATCCTATGACGTCATTTTGCGCCATGATGGATTTTCCGCCATCTTGGTTTACGTCAAAAACCTTCAAAATGCTACTTCTATCACAAATTTTGTCCAATCATCTCGGAACTTGGCACACATGATCTTCAGGCCATGCTTGATAAAAAATTCAAAACCGTTTGCCCGCTAAAGCCAATCAAATTTGACCGCCAAGTCGCCAAACAGGAAGTAAGCCCATATCTCACCAGCCCTTTGACATATCATAACCAACCTTGGTACATAGACCCATGACCCCATCATGGTGACACTGAATGAATTTGGTGACCTTTGACCTCTAGGGGGCGCTGTTATTAATGTCGATGTGTTTTGACTCCTCTCTTTTCACATGAGTATATTTAAAACTTATTTTCAATGTTTGGTGATACTATCAGACCTCCCCATATAGCTAGTATATTATTTCTTGCAGAAATATCCGCGACAGCCAATGATATTCGACCGCGAAGCCGCCAAACCGGAAACACACCAATATCTCTGCAGCCCTTTGACATATCATGGCCAAACTTGATACATAGACCCATAGCATCATCATGGGGACACTCAATGAATTTGGTGACCATTAACCTCTAGGGGGCGCTATAATTAATAAAGACGTGTTTTAACTCCTCTCTCTTCACATGAGTACATTACAAACTTATTTTCCATGTCTGATGATACTGTCAGACCTCCCCATATAAGATAAGATAAGATACTCCTTTATTAATCCCCTTTGGGAGAAATTCACAGGTGACCAGCAGTACAGTGGGAAAAGAGAAGAGCGAAAAAACAGTATATATACAATACATTTACTAATTGAAAATAAAATTATAGTACAAAACTATTTTAATAAGATAAAGTTAAGATAAAACAAACATACTATATACATGTAACTCTCCGTTTGTAGGTGACCTGTGTGTTAAGTAAATAAATAAGTACGATGAAATATGAGGTATAATATAAATATAAGTATAAATATAAATATAAATGTGCCAAATGTGCAGGGACCCTGAAGTAATCGAAAAATTTAGTAAATAAATAACAAATAACAAGGTTAACAATAGGTGCAGTCCTTAGGTGTGCGGTTTAGTCCTTAAACAGGTCTGGATAAAGGAGCTGTTGGGACTTTGGGGACGTTGGGAGCGGGGGGTTGAGGTGTTATAAAGTCTGATAGCTGATGGGATGAAAGAGCCCCCCAAGCGATTTGAGGCACGTGGCTGAGAGAGTCTGTGGCTGAATGTGCTCCTGAGTTGCCTCAGCTCAGAGGTTGAGAGGGATTGTCCATGATCGCCTGCAGCTTCACCCTCATCCTCCTCTCTGTCACAGCCTCCACACAGTCCAGCTTCATCCCCACCACAGAGCTCGCCTTCCTCACCAGCTTATTCATCTTGCTGGCAACACCGCTCCCGATGCCTCCTCCCCAGCACACTACAGCAAAGAAGGTGGCACTGGCTACCACAGACTGGTAGAACATCTGTAGTAGCCTAGTGCACACCTTGAAAGACCTGAGCCTCCTCAGGAAGAACAGCCTACTCTGTCCCTTCCTGTAGAGGGCCTCAGTGTTGTCTGACCAGTCTAATTTATTGTTCAGGTGCACCCCAAGGAACTTGTAGGTGTCCACCATCTCCACCTCCTCCCCGTTTATGGAAACAGGTATTGGGGTGCTCTTTCTGCGCCGGAAGTCCACCACCAGCTCCTTGGTTTTCCCGGTGTTGAGCTGAAGGTGGTTCCCGTCACACCATCCCACAAAGTTCTCAACTAGTTCCCTATACTCTTCCTCCCTATTGTCTGTGATGCATCCAACAATGGAGGAGTCATCAGAGAACTTCTGCAGATGGCATGCTCGGGAGTTGTAGCAGAAATCCGAGGTGTAGAGGGAGAACAAAAACGGTGAAAGTACAGTTCCCTGGGGTGTGCCGGTGTTGCTGGTCACCACGTCTGACAAGCAGTGTCGCAGCCTGACATACTGCGGCCTGTCCGTGAGGTAGTTTGAAATCCATGCCACCATGTCAGGATCCACCTTCATCACTTGGAGCTTCTCCACCAGCCGGACTGGCTGGACGGTGTCGAAAGCACTGGAGAAGTCGAAGAACATGATCCTAACCATGCTCTGCGGCCTCTCCAAGTGTGTGTAAGCTCTGTGAAGCAGGCAGATGATGGCGTCCTCCACGCCGATGTCGGTCTGGGGGGACAGGGACTACGCAGGATGTCTTCCAGTGTTGGCACCTTTTTCAACCTCAGGGAGAGGCCGAAAAGATGCGTGAACACTCCTGCCAGCTGCTCTGCACAAATCTTGAGCACCCTCGGGCTGATGTCGTCAGGTCCTCTGGCCTTGTATGTCCTGATCCTGGTGAGCTGCCGTCTCACGTAGCTGGTGTTGATGATGGGGTTTGTTGTTGCTGGGGTCACTGGGATAGTTGGGGGTGTGATGAGGGAATGACTGATCCCTGGGCTTGACATTTTCCAGCCACCTTAGAATTGTGGAAAGGGAGAGAGAGAGAGGGTGGTGCTGGGAGGGGAGGTGCAAAAGCTGCCATCCCCGGGTCTTGTGGTATAGCAGAGAGATGAGTAGTGCAGGAGGGGGAGGGGGGTGTTGGTCTGGCCCCAGATGGTGAGTCAAATCTGTTAAAAAACAGGTTTAGCTCGTCGGCCCGTTCCTTTGTCCCCTCCTGTGATCCTCCAGACTTTTTCATGCCAGTGATGGTTCCCAACCCCGGCCACACCTCTCGGGGGTTGTTCTGCTGCAGCTTCCCCTCTATTCTGTTCTTGTAGCACTCTTTAGCCCTCCTCAGTTCCCTACTCAGCTCTCTCTGTATTTCTCTCTGTGTGTCCTTATTGTATCCTGCCATGAAGGCTCTCCTCTTCCGGTTCAACAGGACTTTGATGTCCCTGTTGATCCAGGGTTTGCTGTTGGGGAAGCAGCGAACCTTCTTGGTGGGGACAACACTCTCCTCACAGAACTTTATATAGTCTGTGACGCATTGAGTGAGACCCTCAATATCGTCGCCGTAGTCTTCCTGAAACATCTCCCAGTCTGTTGTCCTGTAGCACTCCATCAGGGCCTCCTCAGCCTCCACAGACCACTGCTGTACAGTCCTGGTGGTGATTGGCTGTCTCCTCACAAGAGGTTTGTATATAGGAGACAGTTGTATCAAGCAGTGGTCTGATTTGCCCAGGGGGGGAGAGCTGTTGCACTGTATGCCTCCTTAACATTGGCATACAGTAAGTCCAATGTCTTATCCCCTCTGGTGCTGCAGGTCACATACTGAGTGAAGTCAGTCAGTGTCTTTGAGATATTAACATGGTTGAAGTCTCCATTCACTATAATGAGAGCGTTGGGATGCCGAGTTTGCAGGTCTGCGACGGTGGAGTGAATGACGTCACAAGCCCGCCCCGCAACAGCTGACGGTGGAGTGTAAACAACAACAATAATGACAGCCGAGAACTCACGGGGCAGATAGTAAGGCCTCAGTCCCACAGCCAACAGCTCAACATCAGGCGAGCACGTGATTTCCTTCGTAGTAACATGTCCAGGGTTGCACCATTTGGAGTTAACAAAGACGGCCAGTCCACCACCCGACTTCTTACTGCTCTGTTTGTCTCTGTCCGCCCGAACTAGCGTGAAGCCGGCTAGTTCCACAGAGCAATCTGGTATCTTCCCGTTCAGCCATGTCTCCGTCAGGCACAACACACTGCATTCCCGGTATTCGCGCTGTCCGGTAATGAGGGCTGATAGTTTGTCCGTCTTGTTGGGCAGTGAGCGTACATTCCCCATGACGACCGAGGGAAGACGGGGCTTGTATCTCCACCTCCTCTCCGACTTCTTGTTCCTCACCATGGCTCCTGCTCTGGTCCCACGCCGCCTTAACTTCAACTCCCTCGGGATCCCCTTCGGGCACACCACTGGTTGATCCCGGTGCTGGAGGAGCTTGTCTCGGGAATAGACGTTGGCCCTGTGTTGTTGTTGTTTGGTGGTCGCGGTGATCGTCACATTGTTGCACATTGTTGTTGTTGCACAACCGTTTAAGAGCCCTATTGATTTATAATTTATCTCAAGAATTAAACCTACGTATTAACAAAGCCTAGAGTTGAAGTTCTAAAAAGTATATCTAGATAACAATTTTTTAAATAAAAGGAAATAGGAAAAGGGGGTCGGGAGCTGCTGTATCGGGCTGCCACTCGCTGCGGCGCCATGGTAACCGAGATATAGATATAGCATATAAATTATTTCTCATGGCAACATCAGAACTTGGCCACCATGTTGAAAGTTGTCAAAATCAGTTGTACATTTCCACAGGCCACAAATTATTTCCAATCTTCATGAAACTTGGCATATATGATCTTCAGACCAAGTTAAACAAATGTATCAAACAGCTTCCACAAATTCAAAACCGTTTGGCCGTGACAGCCAATCAAACATGATGGTGCTCATTAATGGGTAGACACTGCACTCGTGTGGCGATAAGCGGTACTTAATGTTTAATGCAGCAATGACTATATTTACCCTTCCGCCCACTTCCTATATAAACTGGATGCTCAAATTCAAAACCGTTTGGCCGTGACAGCCAATAAAACTTGACGGCAAAGCAGCCAAACAGGAAGTAAGCCTGTTCTCAGCACTTCTTTAACATATCATAGCCAAACTTGGTAAATAGACTCATGACATCATTCTGGGGGCATCCAAACTATTAGCTAACCTTTGACCTCAGGGGCACGTCAAACAGGAAGTGAGCTCATATCTCTGCAAGGCCTTCATGCATCCAAACCAAACTTGGCTCATAGTCTTATGACCCTATCCTGATGCCCAAATAATTGAGAAGGGTCCAGCTGCAGGCTTGGGCGTTTCCGTCATGACACAAAAACGCCCATCGGGCGTTCCCGTCATGACACAAAAACGCCCATCGGGCGTTCCCGTCATGACACAAAAACGCCCATCAGGCGTTCCTGTAGCGTTTCATCGATCAATCAAGAAGAGGTGAGTTTTTCGCAAGGCATGCTACCCTTCCTTTTTTGGCGGTTTTACCTCGTAGTAACTTTCCAGAAAAACAAAAGGGTTATGATGAGAGATTATGTCAGTAAGTATGATATTGTTTATTTGACAACATTGGCTGTGAAGTATTCTCATTTAAATCACTGATTTAGCTGTGGTATCGTTGTATCCGAATTCGATATAAATACTCGTGACAAGCATGGTTTGGTAGCAGCAAATGCTATGCTATCTCGTCCATAAACGTAGCATATACTAGCCAGAAATCAGCAACGTTTAGGTTTAGGTTAACATTACCAAAGTACATTGTTAAGTTTGATGTTATGGTGTCAGCTTGCATGGTGAGACATGAAATCGGGGCCACGCTGCTTCGTTGTGGTGACACAAGCATCGGATTAAACTGTGCATGTAAAGTACGTTTAAACGAACTAGTACGTTTACATGCATGGCATATCAGAGAATTCTGTCAGTTCGGTCGCGGTGCAACGAATGAATAAAGATCGTTAACACTCTGAAAAACAGATGACAGATGTGCCCGAAGTTACTACTTTATTACCTCGTTGGTGACCAACGTTTAGGAAAACATGTACTTTTAATTCACCCGTGGGTGAAATCGAAGCGTAGTGTGTACTGAATGCATGTTGATGATGATGCATATGAATTGCAACTTACACGTATTCCAAACCTTTTCAGTACCCTGGCACATGCTTTGTCCAATGGACCATGGAAGGGACTTTACTTGGCTGATGAGGTAAAACGTGTGGCTGGCGCACGATTCATTGCATCTAGTAGAGTAGCATTCACTGGTAGACAGGCAGGCCTCTTGATTGTTTAGTAGTGTGAAGTGTTCCTATGTGACGCTGATGGGCCCTGGTTGCTGCTAAATGCTTGTTGAAAGTGCATTGTGCACTTTTTGTATGTAGCTACAAAATGAGGGTGGATATCACTTTATAGTTTATAGGCATTATGTACTAATAAGAATCATTGACAAATCACATTCCCCTTTTACCACCACAGGACGCACCTCACCAGTATCAGAGCAACAGCTGTGGGGTGTTCATGCTGATGGTGAGATGCATTATTTTCAGAAATGATGACTGATGACTAGTTTGCAAAACAACTAACTCATTTGTATGTTAATTTCAGTACGCAATGTATTCTACCCTCCAAAAGCAATATGATATCAGTGAGGTGAGTTCTTTCAAATCTCAATCAGATGTGTAGCATGAAATATAAGGCTTTTAATAATTTAGTCATCCTATCTGGAGGCTACAATTAACATGCATCAATAGGTCATATACCTTACTTTGTCTTCAGGTACTGCACTTACGGGGGGAGATGGCTACATCTTCACAATCATTTACACTGCCATAGTACACTGCTAAACAGTACTGTAACATGGATTTGTATCAGGCTATGAAGTCATTTAAAGCATAACTTTACTTTTCAGGGGGACATGCTCTCTATCAGGAGGTGGTGGTGTGGACAGCTGTTGGAGACCTTTATGCTTGAAAGGTTTATATACTGTGTCCATGTTGCTATTTACTTATTTTTGGTGCTCATGAAGAGCGTAGCAAATACACTTGTCTCTCTGTCTCTAGCCCTGCAGAACTAGCTGGCTCCTTCTCACCCTCTCCATCTCCCCATCTCAGTCACACCTTCCATTCACTAAGCAGTGAAAGGTATTACCGTATTGGTCCGAATATTAGACGACCCTGATTATAAGATGACCCCCCGTTTTTCAACACAAACATTTAGAAAAAAAGATTTGCAGACTAGATTTGCCGAACAAAGAACTTCATTTTATTTTAAAATAACAATATTAAAAACACAGTGAATTAAACACAAAGGCAAAATATGTACAGTATGATTAAAAATTAATATCAAGCAATAATAAAGCAACATTGTGAACATTTTTAAATAACAGAAAATACAGGCCACACATTTAACTAAACTTAACAAAAATTCGCCCAACTTCTCCTCCGATGTCTCTCTATCCCTCACACACGTCCTCTGCCCCGCTGTGTTCGCTCTCGCTGTCATCGCTCCCCAGCTGCTCCGCTTCCACCGGCTCCTCCCAAACCACGTCATCCTCGCTGCCGTCCAATGCATTTGAGATGCAACATTTTTTAAAGCCATCGATGATGCTCTGTGAGGGAACAGCATCCCATGCATGCAGGATCCATTCACACAGTAGACGGACTGACGGCTTCTGTTTTTTCCCGGTCGGTTTGAGTGCGTGGTTGCCAGACAGGAGCCACTCTGTGTATTTTTTTCGCAGGTTATCCTTGAAAGGCTTGTTCACAACTACGTCCAACACCTGTAGCTGGCTTGACATTCCCCCTGGTATGATCACAAGATCCCCGTTCATTGCTCGCACCTGACTTTTCACGGGCTCAGTCAGATGGCCGCGGAACGCATCCAGAACGAGCATGTTCCTCCTCTTCCTCAGTCCCCCGTAGCGTGCGCCCCACACAACCTTTAGCCAGTCCACTACAAGCCCCGACTCCATCCAGCCCTTCTCCTGGGCGCGCACAATAATGCCAGCTGGCATTGGGTCCTTTGGCACTGTCTTACGCTTAAGAATGACATACGGGGGGAGTTTGCTGCCATCAGCGAGACATGTCAACATGACAGTGACGCGGCTCTTCTCGTTGCCCGTTGATTTCACCAACACAGACTTTTCTCCCTTTCTATTTACAGTCACCGATGTTGGCATGTCGAAATAAACGGGTGTCTGATCAGCATTGCCGATATGATCCAGCGGGTAGGAGTGCTTCTTCCTCAGGTTGATAACAAAGCGCTGAAACGAAAGCAGCTTCTCTCCGAAGTCTGACGGCAGGTGTTGGGCCAAACTCGTTCTCCGTCTCAGTGACAGTCCATTACGCCGCATCATCCTACGACACCAGCCGAGGCTGGCTTTAAATCCAGTGATGTTGAGCTCTCTGGCGATTTCCAGGGCCTTAAGCTGGATGACAGCTCTGGTAATGGGCATTCCCTCACTTCTTTTTTCCCTGACATATTCATAAACCCTCCGGTCAACCTCAATGAAACGACCACTTTGAGGACCACGGAAGGATTTTCGCTGACTGTTAGCATCTTTTAGACGTTGTTTTTCTGCTCGCCATCTTCTTATATTACACTCAGTGACCCCGAATTTCTTGGCAGCTTGGCAGTTGTTAGATGACTCTGCCTTATTGACAACCATTATTTTGAAATTAGCATCATAGCTCCTCCGCTGTTGTTTATTGACCTGGCCCACTTTTGAGCCACTTGTCTCTAAATGAACAGCCTGTCTTTCCATCTTTAAACACCGGTAACGGGCTGGTTGTTAAGGACGCTGGACTACCTCTTCCCTCCGTCCGGAACGAATTTTTGGTGCCATCTGTGGCCGCGAATCTGTATTGACATTTAAAGGGAGCGCTGAAGAAGAGAAACTGCGCTCTGAATACTAGACCCCGAATATAAGACGACCCGACTTTTTCTGACCTATTCCGAGGGGCAAAAAGGCCGTCTTATATTCGGACCAATACGGTACATACTATGTCGGTACTTTTCTATTTACGTATATTCTCTCTTGCTCTTTCTCAGACTTTTGATCGATCAGTGATTGCCTTTTTGTTTAATGGTGTGGGTAGTGTTGGTCTGGGCTTGTGTGAATTGAAGGTTGATTATAATCCCTGTTTCTCTCCCTCTCTCTCTCCTTCACTCTTTTTCGGCTCTCTCGCTCTCTCTAGCCCTGCAGGACTAGCTGGCACACCAAGCTCAACCTCTCCATCTCCCCATCTCAGCCACACGCTCCAATCTGGCACAACAGAGGACAGGCCATTCTTACCACCCGAAGTCCTTCAGCAAATTGTACAAGAGACGCTGAGACTGGACATGGCGATGCTTGGCGTGTTCAACAGGGTTTCAAACACATTCCGAGAACTAATCAAGCCTCTCCACCCTTCCATATATATAAATGACAGTTTGGCAGGGGACCTTAAGCTTAATAAAGACAATCTCATATGCATAACGGTTAGAAAGATTTACAACAATGCAGGCTGTGGCAGTGGCCTTGTGCTACGCCTCAAAGGCTTCTCAAAATTGAAGAATTGGCCAAGCGCACGCCTGGTACTGAGGCACGTTGCATATGGCAGGTATGTCATAAAAGATGTCTGCCTAGCATAATGTTCTTTTATTACTCCTTTTTTGTTTCATTTGGGACGTCTTGTTTGGCAATCCCTTTCATTTGTAAATGTACATACTACTGTAGTAAATGTATCTGCCCAGAAATGCTGGTATTTTAATACTTTTTTGTTTTTGTGACAAATGCTATACGATGTATAACATACATTTGTGCCTACGATGTATGTTGTAAGGTTAATTGTTACAGAGCAATTACTGTATTTTGTCTTGAAAACATTCAGTGGGAAAAGTATGTGAACACTTGGAGTCAAATGGTCTACTGTTTGAGCCTTCATAGTGTCTGGTAACTGGATTAGAACTGCATAATGTCCCAAGTGTTATTTTAATCTATTCATTATTTAATTTGGGCATATCCTTGAACAACTGTATATCAAACATCTCACTTATACCCTATCTATACTAACCCAAAATATAATGAACATGTAGGCATACTGCACAACCCCAACATTCTCATTAGATTTAGCAATCATGGAGCCTCCCTGAAATGATCGTGTTGTAATATCAAGTTTGATGCAAAGTTTGGGCCGAGATCCGACACAAAAAATGTAAGCTAACATTCTGTAGGCTTAGCTGGCTAACGTACCCGTATTACGAGATCGAAGAAGAAGGGGGCGCTAACGTCAGTTCTATGCTGCCTATACTACTAGATCAACGAAGAAGAAGGGGGCGTTCCAGCCTGCGTAAACGAGAACGCCAACCACACGAGAACGCCGGGGGGGCGTTCTAGTCTGCGTGAACGAGAACGCCCACCACACGGGAACGCCCATTTGTGTCTGCAGTCGGATGATATTGAAATAATTTGGTGTGATTTGACCTTGAGGGGTGCGTTGTTAGCAGCAAGTCCATTCCAGCCCTTAGAAAGCAACTTCAATGTATTTTCATTGTGATACACATTTTCCAATAACTTCCATTGTCAGTTAAATCCAATCATATGTATTTTTTCATGGTCATATCATATACTGTGTTATATAAAACTGATAACATATCAATCATAATGTCAATCTGACGTACAGCATACAATTAGAACACTATTTCATTTATTTCAATGTTAGTTATGTTTAGCTTATTAAAGGGTAGACACTCCACTCGTGTGGCGACTAGCGGTACTGCATGTAGAATAAAACAATGACGTTATTTACAAATCCGCCCACTTTTAATATAAACGGAATTCTTACTGGATTAGATGCTTCGTGAACCACCTCCAGAACGCATGCTTGTTTACATTGTGTCTCTGTTAGGGATAAACCTCGTGTTGAACGTTTACCACTCTCTCCAAGTCATACCTAGCCCGAGACGACCATACCACAAAGGATCTAAATAGTTTTTTGTCATTACCTGCACAAAAGGTCATCAGATAAACAAAACATACGGGGAATGAGCATATGTTTGGTCTGCCTAGACAAAATAAATTTAATATTACAAGTTGCACGACAACAACCCAAACGTGCTTAGCACGTCAAACGAAAATAGCAAATCAATCTAATTTACAATACTGTGCCATACATTGCAAGAATTCGATATATAAGATGTCCAATCCAAATCTTCATTTATTTGTCATTGATTACTGTGATTTTATGCAATGCATGTCAGCCAGCTTTTTTAGGTGCATGTCATGCCAATTGTCACCTTTTGTGTGCGCCCTATTGTTTAGACTGGTCCCCTGTTTGTTTTCACGTCTCACCCAGTGTGTTCAATGCCTGATGAAGATCAGGGCCCCGTTTCCCGATAACGATGGATCTTCGTTCGTAAGATCATTCTCCCGATGGATCTTTCGAACCATCGATAATTTATTTGTCGCGTTTCCCGAAACTCCTCTTAACGTGAACGCGCATTCGCTGCACTCACGACTAGGGTTGGGTACCTTTTGGGTTTTATCCGATACCGGTGCCTACTCTGTACTTTTCAAACGGTTCCGGTGCTAAAGCGGTTCTCGAACCGGTACTTAAAAAAATGAAACCGCACACACTTGCATACATGCACGACTTGTTATGAGTTTCACATTAAGCAGAAAGTCAGCAGACACTGAGCAGAATGGCAACGGTGTTTGCTAGCCTACTTCATATGCAAGATTTACGGTTGCCATTAAATTACTCGACTTACCCGAAGAGGCTGCTGTGAGTGCTGTGACTGATAAATATATTTTTAAAAAATAATTACAAATAATATTAATTACTCGCTGAAAGCAGGCAGGCACGCATCATGGCGCAACATTACTGCCAAAGTCATATTAAGTAGTATAACTCAGGTGCGCAAGGCAGCCACAGGAGACGCCAACATTGTTTTGAACCGCTCGGTACCGCGCTGTATTAATTCCCAAGTTTTGAAAAGAAAAAGTATTTGAAGCGAATAACGACTCTGTTTTTGATTTGTTTATTTGGTTTTGAACAGAAAGTTTTGGATGCATGCATCGGCTTTGAGTTTGTTTGTTTGTTACTTTAAAATTACATTCGCTCGCAACACACACACACGTTCATTCACGTTCACCCACTACAACCTACCGATCTTCAATCAAAACAACATCAAGTAAGCGATGCCGCAGGGCGTTGACAAGTCCGTCCCGAGTCTCGAGGCGCCCATAGGCTATATGGTTTATATGTTTGAAAGCCGTGACACACTCTTTTACCAGTTGGCCTGAAATACCACGCCTCGCAGTCATGGTCCTGGACCTATAAAGAAAGTCGTAGTCCTACCATGCGTGTTTACCGCAACATTGAAAAGGGTCCCTTCTGAAACAGTGTCGCGCAGCGCTGCGTTCCGAACGTTGTGCAATCAAATACACTGGTATGGCGGTCTATAAAAAAATAATTTCCTAACGAAAATACACACCGTTATTCGGTGTGAACCGGTATAGCGCCCAGCACTAACGCAAGTTGACGCCGCAACACCATGGGTGCGGGGCAGGGGGCGTTAAAAAATGCCAGGCACCGTTATGAGGAACCGAAATGTGCGTTCTTATTCAATCTTGTTACAACCGTTAACGTCGGAACCGGTTCCCTACTGGAACCGAGTTTCGGTGCTCAACCCTACTCACGACGTCGTAGGATTGTAACTGTCTACTGACACGGTGCTGAAATGGGCTCCGTAGGAGGAGGAGACGCAGGAATGTCGCAGGAAAATTGCGTTAAAAAAGGTTAAAATATCTCCCCATCAAGGAGTAGCAGAGTAGCCTACGAAAAAAATAGACTGCAATTATATGAATGCTAAAGACATTAAAACACAATTGATTAGGCTTAAGCCGACATATATCAGTCCTAATCCTGAATGCACTGTGCGTTTCACGGCATTTTCCCCCCTGAAATAATTCCATATGACAAAAAAATTAAAATAGGCAATGATATTTGATATAGGCCTACCCTTAACAAATTAGCTGTTTAACATTACAGAGTGTCTGATTGATTGTTAATCATGTGTTGATAGTGTAGTGTTGTAGGCATGACGCATCAAATTAACAATCATTGACAGGTTTGATTAATTAGTCTCTGAACATAGTGCAAGGGACAATGCAGTACGTCAGTGCAAATAATGGCTGGGAGACAGCGTGTGCTAGCGCTCCGTGAGAGAGAGAGAGAGAGAGAGAGAGAGAGAGAGAGAGAGAGAGAGAGAGAGAGAGAGAGAGAGAGAGAGAGAGAGACGTCCCCGGAGTCGCCTTGTTGCGATCAATGGCCGAATCCGGGACAACTTTGACCCCCTCGAGGTCTACACTGACGCGGCAGTCATACAGCGCTACAGGCTGCCCAGGGAGGCCATCAGACAGCTGCTTGGGGCGATCAGGCAAGACCTCAGACGTGCTACAAGGAGGAGCTTTGCGCTCACACCGCAAGTGCAGCCCTTGGCCGCCCTCCGATTCTACGCCACAGGGAGCTTCCTGCAGGTGGTAGGAGATGGCCAGGGCCTGTGCAAGGCGTCGGTGTGCAGATCGTTCCAGGCAGTGACATACAGTCTCCTTCGTCTCGTACCGCGACACGTCCGTTTCCACAGCAGAGACGAGATGGGTGCGACCCAAGAGAACCTTTTTCGGTCGTTCCACATCCCACAAGTGGCCGGAGTCGTGGATGGAACTTTGATTCCAATTCTCACGCCCCACGTTGATGGCCACGTCTACATCTGTCGGAAGGGATATGCCGCTGTCAACTGCCAGGTGGTGTGCGACCATCAGGGCATCATCCTGGATGTCGTAGCGAGATGGCCTGGAAGCACTCACGACTCCTTCGTGTTCCGCGAGTCCTCCATCGGACGGCTGGCTGCAGCCTCCAGGGGAGAGTGGCGGCTCCTCGGAGACAGTGGCTATCCGCTTAGGCCTCACCTGTTCACCCCAGTGGCTAACCCGGGAGACGTCCACGAGGAACAGTACAACGAAGCCCACCGTCTGGCCCGGTGCATTGTCGAGCGCACGATCGAAAGGTGGAAGTTGCGCTTCCGATGCCTCCACACGTCCGGCGGAGGGCTCCAGTTTGCGCCAGCCAAGTCGTGCGCTGTGATCTGCATGACAGCAATGTTCCACAACATTGCAGCCAAGGCTGGGGTGGCGTTGGGTGAACCGGACGAGGACGAGGAAGAATCATTCGAATTTGGTTTGGAATCACGCTGAAGAGTGATCGCGGCTTTTTTTTAACCCCCCCCCCCCATTTTCACTAAACATCCCCGTCAACGTGACCAATCCCCACCATTTCCCAGCCTTTTGCCTGCTCCTTTTGCCTTTAATTTTTTTTTAATTTCTTTCATTCATTTTGTTTAATTTTTTGGGTTATTTTAGGCTATGTTTTATGAGTAGCCTATGTCACAGTCTGCACAAATCCCCCCACTTTCTCTCACACATTTTGAGTGCCCTGCCTGCGCAAACATTTTCTGGACTGTCCCGTTTTATTTCGGCAATATTAACATCTTTATTAATAAATTAATTAATAATCTTTATTAATCACCAAACTAAGAACATAAAGGCGCAATGCGTTTTAATAAAACGCATCCAATACACGGAATGTCCGATGGTGACGCCACTGAGGCTATAGCTAACGATGCTCTTAGCGTCCTACGAGTACCTACGAGTACCCCTTGAGTACTCGTTAGTTCCGACCGTTTTCACGACGTTCGTTACCAACGATGCTTTCGGGAAACGCGGTGAAAACTCTACGATGCCCTTTCGACGCACTTCACGATCCACTTAGGCTAACGACGCTTTCGGGAAACGGGGCCCAGATGAGATCGAAATGTTTGCTTGTCTTTAAGTAAATAAATGTGCTTCTGGGCTATTAACAGTGGGCCTTCCGCTATATCTCATAAAATCGTCTAGCACCTGTGGATTACTTTTTAGGATGTGCGCATAACTCCTCTCTAAGACACCATTACAGAATCTGTGTCAACATTTATTTGAGTAAGAGCATAGCATTCAGAGTATGTTCACTTCATCCTGATGGTAATTGGGATTGTACCACTGATTAATTAAGACCCAGTCAGTCAATGATAGGAAAAATCATGAAGAGTTTGATTATTGTGGTTAATACTAAGAGATAGGCAGCATCGTTTCTGTTAAACCACTCTAAATAAACAAGCAAGTACTCAGGGTTTAACCATATAAGTGATGATGAGTGATGTGGACAATACTGAATCATACCTCAATTAGTGCTAACCTGGCAATCCCTAGCACAAAACTACTGATAAAAGGTAGTAACAAACACACACACCACCTGCTTTTAATACTCTTAATGCATATATACAACATTGTTATGTTGTCTTATCCATCTTGTGACATGATATCGTAGATACTATACAAACTAATGGAATCTTAAGGAACAACAATTCAATTCAAGTTTATTTGTATAGCCCTTAATCACCATTACAAAGGGCTTAACAGGTAAAATATTTATGACACCCCCCTTTACCCAAGCCCCTACAAGGGCAAGAAAAAACTCCCTTGAAATAAGCAAGGAAGAAATCTTGAGAAGAAACGCATAGTAGGGGATCCCTTCTTCTAGGGATGGTCAGGAGTGGGTGCCATAATTGACATACAGGTAAATACATGCACATCATATTAAATTGGTCACCAAAGTGCTAAAAAACAAACAAAACAAAACAAATGTAAAACAAAAAAACAATTAAAACATAAAATGGTGATGTGGTGCTGGCGGGTTAACCATGAGGAGAGTCCAGGCAACCAATCCAGTCACCGCAACACACTAGAACAGACAGAATAGTGAATTAGAACGGAAAAGTACATAGTGGGAATGTATAGTGTATTAACAAAAGCACAAACAAGCCCAAAATGTGCATGAACACTGATAACGCACCTTTAAAAAATTAAGGAAAGTGATCTCACAAGACCATCATGGACAGTCAAAGTTCTAGCAGCAGTGGTTTTTGTAGTTCGGATTGGTCTTGGAAGTGTGGGATACAGGTGAAGATGGATGAGCTCGAGCAAGCTCCAACAGGTGGCTGTGTAGACAGAAGAAAGCATGTTAATTTGTTAACAGTGTCAAGCCATTTACAGCATATGCCATTCAAATTAATAGTATTTAATTAATAGTCTTTGTGGTTAATCCAATAAGATCTCTGAAAATTGCTTATGACATTCAAGCACCACTGGAGGAAAAGCTAGATGAGTGTTAACAGGCTCTCTAACTGTTAGAGGTTCCTGAGTAGCCTGCATCGGTCAAGAAAAACATTTCCATTCATTGACGCAGTATAGAAATGGACATTATCCCAAATATAATGGCATAACATCAAAACTGTAAGAGAAGAAGGTATATCTTTGATGTTTATATCATCTGAGAAGAGTTCACAAGAGCAATTCTTACAATCTGTTCCTGAAGGTCTGCACCACAGGTGAAAATAGATGAGTTTGATCAGGCCTCAACGATGAAAAAGGTAGATGAGCAGCAACAAGCTTTATTCCAGGTATTTCTCCATCAGCAGGCTGTGTAGGTAAAACAAAGCAGGACCATAAATTAACAGTGTTATGCAGTTTATATACCATTAATAAGAGTACTTTTTCATCCAGAACCCATTCTGGAGGCTCATATAATCTCATCTCACAAGAGTGTTTCTGACAGTCAGACTTCTTACATTTAGAGTGTTTGTAGTTTACACAGGTCTTGCAAAAAAAGTGTCAACATGCTCTGGTCAACAGGCTGCACAGGCAGGACAAATGCCACCGTCATATTTAAAGTGCAAAGAAGGAAAATAAGATAGATACTCACATTGGTACTGCTTTTAATGACAAAAGATGCTTTAACAGTAATGCATTCAATGACTTTGAAACTGTATGTCCTCTGGGTTCCGAAGCTCAGCCAGGTATACAGTATATACCAATACAAAGCAGAAATTAAATGAACAGAAGCGACTGTATGACTGTTCAGAAAATAATAAATAATCCCAAATGCAAAAAAAAGATAATATATCACATAGGTGAAAAAACAAAACAATTAAACCATCCTGCCCTAATCTAACACTATTAATGCCTATCATTACTTTTACACAAAATAAATGATCTGTACTACTCGTAGTAAAGTAACCCCAATCCCTTTGCTTATAAGACCGTGTTTACAGAAATGGATCACAAGTGGAAAGCATTAAATACAGATGTACATTATGCCAATTATTTGCATCACTCTTAACAGTAGTGTTCTGGGATGCAGTAGGCAATTCTCTATTTTGTTAAGAAAAATGTGTCCTGTTTTATCCCTGAAAAGTGCACATCAGGTCTGTTGAGGTAGCATCACTGCTTAGTGTTCACAAGTCATTGTATTCCTTTGCAACAATTTAAACTACATTTGTTTGTCGTTTTCAACATTACAGATAACGCTCGATTGTTGGAGCACAGACATGATCCACTGGCATAAAAAATAATCCTAGCATTACTAATAAAATCACCTGTTCACCTTATTCAGCCATGCTCATATCTAAACGTTTTTCCTTGGTTTTCTGTTGAAACTTCCATTACATTGCTTGCCTTCATACACATCCATTCTATTTTCATGAAGTATAAGGATTACAAAACACTTTTTACTGCTAAAAACATCCTCATTGTACTGGTGATATTTTCCACAAAATTGATTGATTAAGAGGGCGCAAAAAAGACAACATAAATAAAACTGTTCAAACAACTACTATTGATAATGCATATCACTGCCTGATTGGAAGTTCCAACACAATGTATCAGGTCCCCCCTCCCTTGGTGCCTTGGTGAATACAAAAATGTAAACAGGGTCTATTTTTTGGCCATTTTCCAAGAGAAGTTGCACTCAAGCTGTTTTTTTTCTTTTTTTTTGGTTTGTTTTCACCATCATGTCAGTCTAGTAACTACATTACTTTGCTCTGCATTACCCTTTGCTCTGCATCAGCACACACCCTCTGACAACCTAAGACCAACATCCGCACCATGGGAAATCAGGCTTTCTCCGCTGCTGCCCCAAGACAATGGAACGCCCTCCCTGACCACCTGAAGGCCCCACAGACTACAGCTCTTTTTAAACTTTTTCTCTCTGTCTCTCTCTCTCTCTCTCTCTTAAACTCTGTAGCACTGGGAAGATGTGAATGGCATCTTCACTGTTTTTAAACATGTTTTAAAAGATTCACGTGCTCCTGTCTGGCTGGTTAGCCGTGATAGTCCGCAGCTGTGGCTCATAGGCTAATTGAGCCACACCCATTCTGGTGCTCTTTAAGAGGGCCAGAGTTTTAGACTGGAGGGGCTGGAGTTGTGCAAGTGACTCGACAGTTGTGCTGTGTTTTAAGTAAAGAGATGCTTTTTAACAACAACAACAATGTGCGTGAAGAAAGCTCTTTTTCACATTTGGTGGCAGTGGTGGGACATTCCTCTAGCCGAGTGGAGGGGACCCACATTTCGAAAAACATTGTTCGAGGAGCTTCGTGGTTGGAGCGCAGTGAAGAAGAGCAGGTAGACGAAGAGTCCTGCTAGGAGTGGAGATCACTGGGGAAGTTGAACTGCTGTCCTGTGGGGTTGGCCAAAGCCTGAAGGAGGAATAGCTCGGGAACTCCTTGTTGCTGATGTGAGCCATGTGGGGAGCTATTGCCAAGCCTTGGCAGAAAAGCAGTAGCGGAGGACTAACTGCGAAGAGTGCAGTGTTTGGCCAAGAAGGAGGGATCTTTGAATGAAGATTGGTGGTCACCAGAGACTTTTTGAACTGTTTATTTAGCACAAATGACTGTCGTGCACAATATTTTACCTTTTTTATCGAATACGCTTGTAACTGTGTTTACAAGCTTAAAAGAGGGGGAAGGTAATGTGAAGATGTGAATGGCATCTTCACTGTTTTTAAACATGTTTTAAAAGATTCACGTGCTCCTGTCTGACTGGTTAGCCGTGATAGTAGGCAGCTGTGGCTCATAGGCTAATTGAGCCACACCCATTCTGGTGCTCTTTAAGAGGGCCAGAGTTTTAGACTGGAGGGGCTGGAGTTGTGCAAGTGACTCGACAGTTGTGCTGTTTTTAATTTAAGAGATGCTTATTAACAACAATGTGCGTGAAGAAAGCTCTTTTTCAAAAGCACTTTGAGATTTTTGAATGTAAAGTGCTCTACAAATAAAATGTATTATTTGGATCCAAATTTTCTTTGTTTATAACATACAAACAGCAATATTATTAACAATTTAGGATTCATATTGTCCATATAGCATTATTTTCTTTCATTTTTCGTTGAATTAGGGTGTTTTGGGGTCTTTTGGTGTGGTGGTCACAATCCGAAATCACTGTGGAACCACACATCAGCATGTCTTTTGTGCAACTTCTTTTGCAAAATGGTCTACCCTTACCCTTCCATCCCCTGCAAGGAGTATATTTGTGGTAGTGATAATGACAAATAATGTATAACCTAATGACGAGATGACATATTCCTGAACATCTCATGTTCTTTGAATGCAAAATAATACATCACAACAGTGAGACAAGTATTGCTTCATGAAAACTGAAGTATGTCGGTACAACTTCAACAGTAACATCTCCTGCATCTTTACAGTACACGTGATCTATCAACGTACCTTTTTCAGTTGTGGCTCTGTGCACGTGTTGACTGTACCCATGCTGTTCCAGTAACTTGCCAATGGTAGACGACAAAGATATCCTCATTGAAGTCTCCCATGATGAGTTTCCTCCCAGGATGTTTGTCAAGGTCAAAGACGAGCTGTAACAAATGCTGTCGAAAGGCATCAATCTTATAGGAGCTAGGTCTGTATAAAATGACAGCAATCAAATTAACGTGTGGTATCTCCAAAGTACAAGCATTCCACATTGCATCTCCCTGGAATTGAAACCCGCACATCAATTTTGTCTGAAGAGTACATGCCAACACCAACTCTTTGTTGTTGTTTCAACCCTGCAAAGACCTGAGGCCTGTTTCAGGTAGCTGGTTTTGAGGCAACCCCGAGTTTGTTCGCTCTGAGTTAGTGGAAACTCTGGGTTTTCCGTTTCAGGTAGCAGGTTCAGCGCAACCGTGAGTTAGTTGCTGCGGCAACATACGCCGTGGACCTAACCTGCTCGGGAGGTGGTTAGACCTACTCTGAGTTTGTTGTCTATAAGGCTGAAGGCAGCTCTCCGACAGAAGGAAGTGTTAGAAATGGCATGTCCTTTTCTACGAGAGCCTGTGGACGTAGAGGCTGCGATCCTCAGAAGGAATCTCCGTGAGGAACGATTATTAAGACCCCGGTTGAATATACTTTATTTTCCTGATAATTTTCTTCACGAGCGCTATCGTTTTTCAGCGCAATCTATCATTTATTTAGACCACCTTCTCAGCCCCCTTGTTAACTGTCAAACGCACCGGGGGCATGCTTTAAGTTTATTTTATTTTTTTATCGCAATTAACGCATGTGCAGAATGATCCGCCCCGTGCATCCCACCCGCTCTGTACTACAGTCACTTCAACGTTGTGGCTTTCCCATGATCAGAGTAGCTGACTAACCACGGACCTATAACTGCTGCAAGTCAAGAAACTCATTTTAAGAATGCAAGGCAGAAAAGACCCTGGTACTGCTTTTAACCAGATGCTGTTCTTCTCTACATGCACATGCTCAGCATAATCGTCTGCATTGTTCACTGAAGTAAAACCCTTTGAGTAAACTGTTCAACAAAATAACTTGTCCCACCACAGCTCGTGTTCTAATAAAGACAATCTACTTATTATGAGGATTTTTTTATTTTCTGAAAGCACAACAAAAAAGAAATCATTTATATTGGGTATGTTTTTAGAGCAGGGAACAGTATCCCAGTTTGCACCTCACCCACTTATAACTTATGTTCCAAAATTTGGATCTCCAAAGCATCCTTTTGCATCTTTTGAATTGTTACAATTGCATGGAGGTTGGTGAGGGCATCTGGTTCAAGTGGGCGATGACGCCATCAGTAACTGGAAGAAGATGATTAGACAGTGCAATTATTACTTGAGCCAGAATATTGCCCCATCTAATTTGCAACGCGCTGGGTTGCGTGTACATATTTAATTCTTTTGAATAACCAACCTCATATACTGTAAAGGCACTTCTATCCTGGGGGGTGGGGGGGATCAGAGGAGCTCCCCCCAGGGATGCCCTCAGCCACAGGACGCATACTCTGTTGGCTGAGGGCCATCTCCTCAGCCTCTGTGAGGGCTGCAGGTGGTGGACCCCCTCCAGTCTGCCGGGCCTCTGCATTTTTTCGATTTGCTAACATGGAGGAAAATGTTACCCTAATATTCAGTAAGCGCTATTTTGAAGAATGCATTATATTTATAATGCATTTTGCCTAGGTGTAGCCTTCTAATATATCTAAATCCTATTAAATATTGGCAGTGTTGGGGTGGCTGGGAAATGTAGGCCTACTACTTACATTTACTGCTTAAATATAGTATACAAATATATAATACATGTTGAACATAGCTGTTAAATTAGGTAGAGCAGGCAAAAGAGCACAATTGATTTGATTTCAATTAAACATTAGTTTACCTGTTTAAACTATATTTTTGTACTTCATTTGCTGCCAAGTCCTCGTGGGGCAACTCGGGGTCGCGTAAATTGACACACACACACACACACACACACACACACACACACACACACACACACACACACACACACACACACACACACACACACACACACACACATTCAATTTACATATTGAATAAGTGGAAGATATTAAACTTTCATCTTATTTTATTTTACTAATTTATTTTACTCTCTCGCGCTCTCGCTGCCGCGGCGGTATTGCTTTTTTTTTGTTAAAATGGGTAACTGCTCGGCATACACGTTCATTAGAATTTCCAATTCCGTGGGGGAAAAGTAAGTGGATCTACGCTTTTGGTCCATGTTTGATCATGTTATCAGAGATCCATTGATGATGGCTCTTTATAGTCAACAGGCACCCCCTCAACCCAGAGTGAACATACTCAGAGTTGATTAACCCAACGCTGATCACCTGTTCTGAAACCGAAAACACAGAGTTTCTTTTCAACCCTGAACTCTGAGTCAACCAACTCAGAGCGCAGGATTAAACTCAGAGTATGTTAAACCAGCTACCTGAAACAGGCCTCTGTTCAGAATCATCGTAATAGTTTTCTCTTTGATTGTGCTTGAATGTGTACCCTGGAAGTTGTGGTTCCTCGGAACCTGCGTTGAGCCACGTCTGTTAAAAAAATACAATCAGCTTTGGTGAGTGACTAATGGGCTGCAATATCCTGAATGTGAGCATTTAACCACTGTACGTTATGAAGAGCTATTGTGCACACAGGATTCACAGACAAAACAGACATTCCATAGCTGAACTTTTGCATGTTTTCAAGAGCTGACTACTTTCTCGTCACAAAATATAACTGACTCTCTGAAGTCCTCAATTATCAGTCCACTGAGTTCTCACACGACTCAATGCAACATAAGCTTGACCTGACGCAAAGATCTTTTTGAGTGATACAACAGCCCTTTCAACAGTTAAGCCCTGGCATTTGTGTACATTTTGCGCCCAAGATAAACCCAAAGGTAGCTGAATTCGAAGTCCCCCAGCAGTGGTCACCTGGTCTTCTTGTTTTTCCACTACTGATGAACGTTCAAAAACCTTCTTTAACTTTGATCTCTGAATCTTACCAACATTAGAATCATCAAAGTCAACGTGGATAGCTGCAGGAATGTCATCGTCCTCTTTACCTCTGATTTCCACAACTGTGCCGCACGCTCCGTTTACAAGGCCGTCAGACACGTCTATGTTCTTCAACATCACTCTTGCTCCGATTCCCAACGAAACACATTTTGGCAAGCAGGAATTTAAGATTTTTGTGTGGAAGCCAACTTTCATTCATTTCATTCCGCTCCATTCTTCCGGTTTTGGGGTTCCGTACAAAGTCGAGGGCCTGAATGCTGACTGCGTCTGGACAGGCGTCTTGCTGTCTCTTCACATTATATTTATCGACCTCTGTGTTTGTAGCATACATGGGAATGTCAGTTGGGTCTTCACCAGTTTCACGCTGCTTCAGTGTGAGTATATCACGGCTGCTGAGAGGTTCCTTCTTTTTACGGACTCTGAGGCGGTTTAGCAATCCAGCAAATGGCTTTTGCCTGTTCCTTCTCCACCGGTGATGAACAATCGCAAGGGCTCAGGATTCTGTCCCAGAAGTTTCTGCAAGCACCATTGACGGACGGCATAGAATACGGCAGATTGCTGTCCGTTCAACGATCGCAATAAATCCAACGCGTCTTGCCTGGGCATCGTCACATGATTCGTTTCCAAAGTGCACGCAGTGTGTGGGTTAGCTGTCAGGTCAGGCATAAGTTCTGTGCCATCAGCGTCTTCATCATCTACAACTCTGTCTTTCATGAGCTCCAAACAACGAAGACGCTCTCTTTCTGTTTCAGGACACAGCTGAGCCCATGCATCTTCTAAATCAATGTTGTCTTCCAGCAACTGCTTAGCTTGGTCAATGGCATCGCTCTCTATTTCAAACACAGCTTTGTTGTCATCCACAATGGACTGCACTCGTTGAAAGTTACCGCCACATTTAACCGCACCGTTCTTGTAGAAATGCTCGTATGTGTCAAACTGGGACGGTTTGAGGTGATATTCTTCGTAGTGAGGCAAGAAAAACAAAACCGCAGTCGTTGTTGAGCTGTATTATGTCACCTGAAATAGGGCTGCAGGATATATCGGCTATGTACGATATATCTATATAATTTCCAAGGGGATACAAGATTTGACAATATCGTTTATATCGATATGCGTTGAAATGGTCAGTTTCCCCCTCAAGCGTCTACAGCGCTTGCCTTGGAGACTGTGAGCGCGACCCCTCCCCCTCCCGCTCTGTCTTTCCGAACGTGCCGTGTGCAAAGACGCCTCATTTCCGCCCCCGCCGCCCCCTCACAACACAACAAGCATGGATGATACCCGTAAAGAAAACGAAACTGCGGCGGGAGACGAAATTGTTTCAAAGAGGAGAAACAACGGCTCCATAATGTGGAAATAGTTCGGGTTTAAAAACGACAGATGAGCAGCAGCTGCAGGTCATCTCTAGAGTGTAGCAAAATCGTTGTGACTAAAAGTGGAAGCACGACAAATCTTTTCCACCATTTACAGCAGCGGCACAAAGTGATGAGGAATGCGTAAAACTCTTTGGCTGTGCTGCTGCATCACCGGCCGCGACAGTTTCTTCTGCCCCGAAACCAGGGCCGGCGCTCGGCAAATGTGTTGGGGGCGCCCTCTGGTGACGCTCTTAATTAATTAATTGTAATATACGAAACAAGCGAAATGAAACCAAACATGTTCCCAAATGGAACGAAGAAGGGAGGGGGCGGGGGATTAAAGTTACGGCGCACTGAAATCTTCACCATAGTACGCAGGACAATGCGACGAAGTCAATGCCCTTAATGGTAGCTAATGTGTGTAACCTACAGCTTTATATTGTTTTGCATAGGTGATTATTTTGTGAACCTGAAAAACGTCCCTTTTTTTTTTAACATGTTTATTAAATTCTGTTAAATAACGATACAAAATCACATGTTGCAGTCATACTGACCTATGTTTTAATAAAGGTGCTTGCAACATCTCACATGTGGCTTTTGACTTACAAAGAAAACATCTAACCCACTCTATAGAAAATATCGAGATATATATATCGTACATCGCCATTCAGCCAAAAAATATCGGGATATCATATTTTGCCCATATCGTGCAGCCCTAACCTGAACCTTTTTCTGCTGAAACCTGCGACGCATAAATAACTGTATTCTGAGCAAAAACTGGCCAAGCACATATCTTGAAATTCTGCTGACTCAGGTCTGTTGTGGTATCTCTCAATTATGTTGGTCATCCAAATGCTGCTGTCGTCTTCACACGTTTGGCGCTTAGCTTTAGCTTGGAGCACACTCAAAGGTAAACTCATCCTGACAGGATTGTCGCCAACGGGAATAAACTGTACATTGCGAGAGCATTCTTTCATGTGCATATGCGTTAAGCGGTACACTGCCTCTTGAGCTGAAACTTCTCTGCTTCCAAGCTGCTTGAACGCTGCCTTTGCATCGAGATCGCCATTCGTGGCCTCATTTTGTGTGCGTTGTAAGAGCAAACCCATTTCTTGTTCGGCCTTTGTGATGTACGATACACGACAACAGAATATGCATCTGTGACATATTGGATATCCATGTTACCTTGCCATGCGCGGAGTAAGTCTCGGTTGTACTGGTTCACCCAGATATCTGCAGGATTTCGTTTCAAGACAACGCTTTTCGTTGTCACACATCTCTTGTACGCCCTTTCAAACAAGCCTTGATCTATCCCCAGAGACTCAAAGAATGCATCAGCTGTATCGAAATTCATATCAGGGGCTGTCAGTGCAGACTTTACTTCCTTTAAAACTTTGCAGGCACTCGTGTTTTTGTCGTCGCTCTTAAAGTTGTCAGAGTTCGCGCCTCCTGTGATGAACGTACGGCTTGATGGTGGGCGTGGGAAATTGAACCTGCAAACTGTTTTTCTTGCGGCAAGTCTTGGAGTGTCTTTTGCTGTGTCTTTGTACACTGGTCACGAGCTCCTCAAGTTCTGCGTCACTGTCTGGCGGAATCTCACAGTTGATGTATCTGTCTATGAAACGTACTACTTCGGCATCGGTCTCTCTATCAATCCTTGGAGCATTTTCAACCCAAAATAGACAGTGGACGTGAGGAGAGCCACACTACTGGAATTCAACACGGTAAAAGTAGTCCTTGATATTCCCTATGGGTTGAGCCGGCGAAAGGATTACATCACGTAGGAAACTATGCCATCGGTGGTCAAACATTCTCGCTGCTGTGACAGGATTTCGGCGTACGAGTCCACATTTATCAGACCAATCGAGATCTGCGAGAGGTGTTTGTTTTCCTTCTATTCTTAGAAGAGAGCTGAGCATGTCAGGCCATCGCAGATTAGCACTACTGAAACTTGCAAAGAAAGTGGGAATCAAAAGCTGACGTATCATCGCAAACAAATCTTTCTGTACCGACATCCAGTACGGAGGTGTGCCACAAATCCCTCGTAGGAACTTGTACCCTTCGTTGTTGCGCAAGATTTTACCGATTGAATCAGAGTCCAACAACATCTGTGGTGATGCTTCTCTCAGAGACGTTTTTCCACCACCTTTGCGTAACGCCATTGACACGCTTGATACCACCTGCTCCACCTCTGACCTGTATTGCGCGTAAAAAATGTAGTCTGTTGCGTGCAAATCGTCCATCGGCATTCATAATTCGTGCGTTCAGGTATCGTGACAGTCATTCTGGACTCTCTTTCATCATGGAATGTAGGTCCGCCCGAGGGGAATAGAACCGGGAAACATTTGCCCTTGTTAGTCTTATCATACAGCAGCTTGACTGGACTGTTGCCTTCACCTGGTGCCATGTTCAGTATGTCCTGGAAATTTTGATCAATAATCTCTGTACCCAGATCAATAGATTGCAACGATGTATCTGACAAGAGCCCACCCTGGTCTTCGATGTATGTCAAATCCTCCTCTGCTTGCTCTTCAAGGGTATTTTCATCATCGCTATTATCAGCTGGCTCTTGTCTGCTGTTTTCCTCTGCGTCAAGCTGATCGGTTCCATTTAGACAGTTTACCCATTCATTGTTGAGTGTCACATCATCGTACCATTTGTTGTTTGCCAGCAAATATCTGTGCTTTTCTTACACGATCGGTGTGGACAAACATGTACTAATAATGTCAACTTACGTTTGAGTTTCACACGTATCATCTTGTCATCACATTCGTTTCTTGGAAGGATATTTGTTACATCCGTGTTGTTAATAGGAACAGAAACACATGGACCGTGACAAGCTCTCTGGCGCCCTCGAGGCAAACACAACAGCTTCATAAAAGGAATATGGCGAGCGATGAGATGTTGTTCGAAAGAGTTGAGACATTTCAGCTCAGCAGGAATTTCAGACAGATGCATGCTGTTGGCAACACTTATCTCGGGCAGTTTTCCGAGATAAGTCACCGGAAAATACTTTTTCCGGTGACATGTATGACAAATCCATAACTTGCTTGATGGACTATCAGACAAATGGCATCTCTGCTCGCATTCCGTATCACAGATGTGTAAATATTGCAATGTAATGCACCTGTTAGCCAGCGTAGCAACCTCTGCTCCTTTGCGTTCATAGCATTCTCTTTTACACTCCAAAACTTGCTTCTTGAAGAATAAGCGATGACAAACAGAGCATACATACTCAGGACCACGGGCAGGGCTGGACTGGGACAAGAAATCGGCCCTGGCATTTTTGGCCATGGCAGCCCACCATGATTATTTATACGATATGCGGAGGCACACAACATACCAGAGGATATATGCGCATATTGTGCTGTTTCAACAATTAAAATAAAGCGCAGTAGCCTACATGGATAAGTGTAACCATGTTGAAAAATGCATACACTCTTTCACTATACTTACAGAGACTTTCATCTTTGGAGAGATGGCTACAATGCCACAATACCCATCTTGAAGTGAAAGTGGTTGTTAAAGAAACATTGCTAGAGATGTCTTTTCAGTGTTTAATGAAAATACTGTTTATACAAACGTGTACATTGTTTATAAAAATAGAAATTAAACAATTAGGTACGATCATAATTTTAATCTTTTATATAATAGCCCAAAATAACCTTTTGTTCTTACAATGGCCACATGTAAAACCAGGAGTGGAGATTAAAAAAACTATTAGATCCTCGTGATTAGACGCTTACAAAACGTTTACACTCAAAAAAACAAGGCAGATTACAGGACTTTGAAGAAGAGAGGGTTCTGCATTTGTATTTGGGCACAATGGAGGTTTTGCAGCTAGCTCAAATCTCCTCTGAAATGACTAATGCTTATAATATGTACAGTTTGAACCGTCTCACAGTCAGCAGAAAATGCTAGAACAGAGAACAACAACAGGAAGTATACACAATATATGTATTATCTTATTTACACTAACTAGAACACACCAAATTATGAGAGAGAGAGAGAGAGGGAGGGGGGGAGGGAGGGAGAGGGAGAGAGGGAGGCTGCATGGACCTTGGTGCTCTGAGGGAGACAGAAAGGAGCAGTCAGATATGATAGATTCATCTGATACTGTCTATTCTATAATTAAAATAAGAGCTATTTAGTAAACTCACAATGAAACAAAAAGAACACACGTGAACTCAACATCATGGGAAGGCAATCCTTCACTCCAAAAATTACCTAAGGGGAGAGAAAGAGAGGCCATGTGGGTCAAGGGAACAGTGAAAATTTGAATGTTTCAAAAAAAATTACATTGATAGTATTGGTGTCTTTAAAGTAATACAATAATGGATAGTTGCATTCATTACAGTCACTCTGTAAAAGTAGTAGGCTTTATGACCATCCAGGTGGATGCCAGCAAGAACACAAAACAACAGTATTGTAAACTTACAAATTTGAAGAATGCCTGTGAAGTCCACACCAATGAAATGCACATCCCTGGGGGACAGGGCAGCCTTAAGAAAAAAGAGTTTGACAGACACAAAAAGTGAGTGATACAAACCAATTGCATTATAGCAGGACAGGACTGATGACTAAAAAAATAAATAGAGCTAGACAACAGTCTGATATACATACTGGTTGAGAAAATGTTGAATGGCCCTCCAATAGTCCACAAGAACAAATATGTAGCAAGGCAATGAAATTGGATGAGCAGGAACTTGAGCAACTGAAAACAGCAAGGGCACCCTGAGAGAGGAGAGAGCAGAGAGCAAAGCAATAACAACATTATTTTCTGTCAACATTTTTTATTAAATCCACTAATTTAACACAAATGTATTTATTTATCATAAATCTCCCCTTATAAAAGCAGTTTCTTCATTGATTCGCTCTTCTCTGCAACTCTGTCAATCACTGTCAGTTTCAAGGGACACAAGGACATCCTTTTCAATGGCCATCAACATGAAGGCTTCCAGTTTGCTGGCAGACAGGCAACTCCTCAGTCGGTTTTTGATGTAGCGAAGGGTTGAAAATGACCGCTCACAGGCTACCTGAGTTATTGACAGGGTTAGCAGAAACTTGTATGCCAACCCAAGTAGCGGATATGCGTGAGTCAGCATGTTAAACCTGAGAAGGATTTTGTAGCAGCACAGGGGGCACTCTTTGCAAGACACACAGGTTTTGCTTATTATTTCCATCTCTTCTTGGCCATCTGATTCCTCTTCAACTGCTTTAGTTGCGTAGTTATCCAATTGTGATTGTACCAGCCTGTCCCATTGCTGTGCCAAGTTTCTGAGTTCAATCTGTAGATCTGTAACAGTTGCCCTGCTGTCATACACAACTAGACACTTGCTGAGTTCTTGAAGTGCAGATTCAGGGAGAGCACCGCCACTGGTCTGGATGAGGGGGAAGTTTTTGGGATGTAGGAGGGATAAATCTGCATACAGAGTGCCATGAGTGAGGAATCTGTTGTGCATGGCCTCAACAGCTGTATCCAGGATCTGGTGGTGAACATTGACCTCATAGGCCTTTTCTGAATCACTGAGGCTTTCATCCTGGGCCATCTCTCCTGGCAAGACTTTCTTCTTCTTCAGCCTTTTCTGAGGTAGTGCTGCCTCCACTTCCAAATCTAGATCATCCTGCTCCTCTAGCTTTTCATTTGCCCAATGGACAAAACAGTCAGCTGCATCTTTGACAGCCGGGAAATCTCTTGCTATCTTTGTAAGTGAATCGTGTGTTGTGGTGACCATCCTATGTGCAGAGAGGATGTCCATTCCTCCGGTCTGTAGGTATTTTGACAGTGGTGAGGTGAACTCAAATACCCGGAGGAATAACTGAGCTGTGAGCACAGTTTCGTAACGAAGTAAGCCGTCTCTGTATCCTCTGGCTTTGTTTCTTGCATTTGATGCAAGTGACTTCAGCTTCATTATGGCAGAAAGTGTGGACACCACTTCAACAAAAAGGCCGCCATCAGGTCTGCCAAAGTTTCCAAAAACTTTCCTCAGGGCATGATGTTTAGCCCACCATCTCGTCTCTCCAATTGTTGAGATGCGTTTGTGCCTCTTGTCCTGGCTCTCGGTCTCCCACACACTCACTCTTGTGTATGAGTCCCTGATGAATACGGCAATGTCGTTCAGCAGGCCAAATAGTGATCCACTTTCAATGACGCTATGGGTGGTATCGGACAATACAAGGTTCAAGACATGTGCATAGCACCACACATGCTGATGGGTGGGGTTTTTGGATGCCATTAATGCAGAGAAACCTCTGTATTGACCCTGCATATTAGAGGCTCCATCTGTGGCGTTTCCAATGCACAGGCCTATGTCCAATTGCAGACTCTCAAGGACTTCTGTTAACAGCGTCACGAACGACTGTCCTGTAGTTGTGCTGCATTGTACGACTGCTACCAGCCTTTCATGGACTGCATCCGTCACAAACCTCAAAATCACAGAACACTGCTCTCTCCCTGTAACATCTTGTGTTGTGTCGAGCTGCACAGAATACATTCCCGCTTTTTTGATGTCTGCTGAGATGCTCTCTTGAATTAAATGCTTGATAGCATCGATTACTGCATCCACAGTTGTTTTGGACAGGAGGGTAATGAGAGAGCCTCTGCCTTGTGTGCCTGAAGCATGGATCTGCTTGCTTTTCTCAATTACACTGCTGAGGTGCTCCTTTAAACACACATCATATTTCCCCAACAATATAATGAGTTCTAGGAAATTGCCATGGTCGAGACTGTTGATGTCCAAGGTGTACGCAGCTTCATTGTGCTCCTGCCTGTAGCTTAAGCCTCTCTTCCCTAAGACTTTCACAACCTCCACCACACGTTCCAACACCTGACGTCTCTTCTTAACCTGCTCACGGTGTCCTTTCAGCTGTCTTCCCTCAAGGAGGTGATCAACACTTGCTCTGGAGCAGTTTAATACATATGCCTCAGCACACTGTCTATGTGCCATGCCTCTCTCATGCTCCTCTATTCTTTGGTGCACATGCCTCCAGTCTGTCATGCCTCCAATGAAAGAACTTGGGTCATTGGGCTTGCTAAAAGCAAGGCAAAGAAAACAAAATAAAGCATTATGTTGATCACTATAAGTCAGCCATTTCCATGCCATGTCGTCCGTTCTTGTGAAGAGCCTCTGGATGACAGGGTTTGTGGCATTCTGCTGTGGGTGAAACTTAAAGAATTCCTGCCTTTTTGTGGAATGAGGGCGGCTAAAATAGTCTACAACTGCCTGATCTTCCTGTGACTCCTCCGCTCCTACTCCAACAGTCTGACTTGACTAAACATAGAGAAAGAGAGAGAGACAGGAGCATTAATTTCACTAGTGTTATTTCTCTCGTTACCTACTAATGAATAATCATTCATTAAAGGGACACTGTGTAATATGACATCATCTAGAAAGTTCTAGAATGCAACGCTCCCTGGGTAACCCCACCCCTTTGACTAATAACAGAAGCTACAGTGGCCTTCAAGGACAAGAACAATTCTAAATTCTAAACAATGCACCTGATGACATTCCAAAAACATGGATTCCTCCATACGACTTGCCCGCTCAATGGACAAAATGTAACATTAATATTTGTAATTCTCCGCTCAGGAGGATAATTCAGATTATTGGCAGAGGTGATTTTACACCAATGAGGACATATTTATGAATGAGGATATTGATTTTAGCTAATAAATTACTTAAAATGTTACACATTGCCCCTTTAAGGCATAGCAATATTTCACTATTACATGATGATAAATAATAACTGTAAGCTATAACACCTGCAAACTATAACATAATAGCAAGCAAGCTAAAATAACACTAAGTTGGACACAAAGTCTACTCATAGCACACACACACACACACACACACACACACACACACACACACACACACACACACACACACACACACACACACACACACACACACACACACACACACACACACACACACACACACACACACACACACACACACAAGAAATATTAGAACACATGTTTTCTCCAGGGAATACATGTTTATCTAAATTTAGTTTATTAAGCTTGCTCACAAACAAGTTTTATCTATGTTTTCATGTCCCAAAAAGGCTGTTTACCCATATAGCCTAAAGCCTAATAAATTAATAAAGCAATTAAACACTGACAGCTTCCTCACATTAATGTTGTTCAAATAGCAATAGCAAAGTGATGCTCTTTCAATACACAGTCAACAGAGCTATTTCACTCCCCAAAGAAAAGCTAGCAAATGTTTAGTGGGCTAACTGTTGCGTTAGCTAAAATAGCCACTTTGACCGGGCTCAGTCTAGATTACTCTGTACAACATGATGTTATAACGCAGGAGCTAACTGTTAGGAAACTACATACTGTGTTAAAGTTTAGGAATCTAGCTTAACAAATATTTCTTTATCAACACAAACTTAAATTTCAACTTCTTACCGCCGCCACTTCGTCTGAGGCTGAGCTCGGCCCCGGGGCCGGGCCGCCGCCAGCGCCACCCATCTCTGCACTTGGCCTCGGCCTCCATTCAGTCACCTCTCCGTCCACATCATCACCGTCATCCTCCTCAGCCGCCGCCGTCGCAATTTCCACCGAAGCAGGTGCTAATGAAGCCGGGCCAGCTGTCGCGGCAAACATGTCAGATATTTTAGCACATGTTGCAGAGTTTGCCTCTAGGGCTTTTCTCTTTTTATCTCGGACTTTCTCCGCGCCTCCTTTCCGTTTTTTCTCCATTTTTCTGTCAGTGTCAATAAGTGACGTGACGTGACTGATTGACAGCCGAGACCCAAGGGCGGGACCTCGGCCCTCTGCTGTGTATGTGATTGGGCCAGGCCCAGCATAGAACTAATCATAATGAGTAATTGCCTGAGACCGCCAGGGACAAAGTTTTTTTTTTTTTAAACTTTCAGGTGAAGTTGACAGCCTGCCTGGCCTGCACGCACCTATGTGCCATGGGGGACCTCGGCCCTCAGCCTCGGCTGTGTGACTTGGCCGGGCCGGGTCCATTAAAAAAAAAAAAAAATAGAATATTTTTTTTTTTTAAATTTATTTATTTTTTTATTTTTTTTATTTTTTTATGGACCCGGCCCGGCCCAAAATGCCTGCCGGCCCACCGGGCATTGCCCGGTACGCCCGATGGCCAGTCCAGCCCTGACCACGGGTGACTTCCTGACGGAAACGACCAATGACAAAGTCTATCTCAATCTGTTTATTGTTCAAAGTGGCACGTTTCTCACTGCTACGTTCGATTTTATTAAAACGGACGGTTCTGTTCTGTCTGTATTTGGTTCTGTTGTTCTCATTTATTTTCTTCCGAAATAAAGTGTTTCTCTTGTATTTCATATGACTGTATCCACGGACATCAGTCTGGAACTTCTTATTTGACTTATATTTAATTTTGCAATATTTGCGCATAAGAGTTTGAAACCTACTGTTGGTATTATATTTAGCTTTTGAGTAACTCCGCATACACCTGCTGGCTGTCTTATATTTGGCTTTGCACTTCTCATTGTTCCGTTTTCTGTAATTGCTGTCACTTTGGTACCGCTGTCGTTCTTTCTTTGCCCGGACATTTTTCGGTTCAGCTTCTGACTTTCTTTTACGTAATGACCTCAAGTTGTTGTCAGTGTTCGTAGGCTGGCATGTTCCTGCGCAAACAATTGCTGCATTTCTGTGTTGAACGCACGACTTCATAGTGGTTACCACCAGTGTGATTCAAATAAATGCAATTCTCTGACTGTGGTCTTGCAATAGGTGCATGCATGTTCCATCATTCAAAGTAATGATAGCTGTTTGCAATAAATCTGCAGCAGCAAAAATATCAATCTCTGTTGCCCAAGAACACTCTTGATTTTGTTATGTAGTCAGGCACTGACGTATATCCATCTCTCAAGTATGACTCAAAAACGTTGGTGTTATTCTGGAGGTGTTTCACAACTGCCCGTCTCATTTTCAAGTGCCGGTCCTCATCATGACATATGCTCCAGGCAAGACTACGATAAAAACAGTTTCCGTCTGGTTTTATACTTTTTATCTTACAAGGACATCCCATATCGTCAACACTGCTCGTTGTGTTTGGGCTTTCATCAGAATGTACAGTCGACAGTCCAATTTGTTTGCACAAGACATCCTGATCCTCACAAGTTAAAGGTTTAAAGGGCCGTTTGGCGTCAGTTTCCTCGATAATGATGACATCATCTGTAGCCACTAAACCACACTGATTGAAAAGACTCTTTGGCCGTGTCTGCATCCACATCGATGACATGTGATTTAATTTCGGGTTTGACACGCTGAGGTCGCTTACCTTTATCAGAACGGTAACTGGGCACTCTTTTCGAACATTCACTGTCAAGTGGTTGTGCGGCCGTGTTTGCATCCACATCGATGACATGTGATTCAATTTCTCTTTTGAAACACTGACCCTTATCAGAACAGTAACCTGTGTCTTTACCAAAGTTACCAGCATCACTTACGCCTGGCAGTTGTTCACACACTTTATGCATAGGATTACCTTTGACTATGTCACTGTAGAGTGGACGGTTTACCATTGGACTGTAGTTGGCGTTGTCAGGGTCGACATGGATTATTGCAGCTTTCACACCTGTTGCCTCAAATCGGGGTGTACTTCCGCCAAACCATTCTGCAAAGTCATACACATGACGGATCAGGGACTGTAAACAGTTGAAGTATGAAACACAGCTTGCCCTTTGACCTTTCCTGTTGACATTTGAGTTTATGTGCGAATCAACAAATGCAAACTTGCCTCTTCCATTCACTATTGCACATATATTAGCACAAATGGTTAACAAACAAGCATCATTACCATATAGTGAACGCAGGAGTGCTTCATCAAAAGGCATAGCCACATCACGTAAACTTTGATCATAGTCATCAACACGAATCAATCCAGTGAAAGACTGCATAGTTAATTGCAAAATTTGTATTCCAAACTTTGTAGTGTCTAGGCAATTCAGACACAGCAGTGTAACCTCTTTCTTGGTCTCTTATTAGACGCTGTGCATTCATTGACCTGTAAAGTACAGTTCCCTCAATCAAAACATCATCGAGATCTCTGCTTGTCCAGGTCCACACGTCACTCAGATTGGACTTCAGGGGCCGTATTCACAAAGGATCTTAGGGCTAAAAGTAGGTCCTAACTGACGAATTTAGGAGTAACTCCTAAAAAGAATGGGCGTGTCACTCTTAAATTTAGGACTCCTAACTTTTTTCACGAAGAGCAATTCACAAAGTATTTTAGGCCTGAAAGTAGCACCTAAGTCTAGGAGAGCCTAAAAGTCCTCAAGAGGACTCCTAACTCAGTAAGACCTATTCACAGAGAATCGTAAAATGCCTGCGAGACGAAATGTTAGGGTATTAAACTTGTTGTGGAGTTAATGCGCGATGCAATAATATCCCCGACTAACAGGAATAATCAGAATAGTCCCGAAATAAAATGTTTGTCCACACTACGTTTTTTAGCAACAGGGGAAATGCAACTTTGCAATGCCGACGATTTAAAAATATCGCAACGATAAGTCAGCCGTGCCATAAACTTTCCTTTGGACATTCAACAATTACACAGGATCAAAGCCAACTTCATGGCAATTGCAGGTATGCCTGGTGTGGTCGGTGCTATTGACGGGACGCACATAAAAATAATTGCGCCATCAAAAGACGAGGATGTGTTCGTCAATAGGAAGAAAGTGCATTCCATCAACACGCAGGTTGTTTTTGATGCAAATTTTAACATAGCCTACTGGATGTTGTTGCAAAGTGGCCTGGATCTTCAGCTACCCATGATTCACGCATTTTAATGGGGAGCGGTCTGAGGCAGCTTTTTGAGATGTACCAGTTGGGTGTCACTTGCTGGGTGACAGTGACTATGACTGATGGCACGTGAATCATATTGATGAAACGACCCCATCAGCACAGATCTGTCAACAGGCGGAATCAAACGAGGAAGCGCGACCTCGGCAGCAGACCCCAGGTCTACTGCAGTCAGCCCTCTTTCAGCACAGCGCCGCTTGGCTGCCTTAGACTGCTTGCTTCAACGCGGCATCTACAACGAAACACATAAGTCAGATTTTAGCATAATATAGTTATAGAGAGCAACCATTCATAAGCCCCCCCCCCCCCCAGAGATGGCACACACACACAAGCATATATATACATCACACGCATACATATATCCATACACGGACACATTGTTATTACCATACATTTTACAACAGCAGCTGTAAACATGTGAAATGCCTGCATTCTTTTGGCCTATTCGTTTCAAGAGGCATGCACCCATGTCAACAGACTGTCATGGTTGTTATCATATACATAATAAGAGCAGACACCACATTGCCCGCTGGGCGCAGGAAATGCGGCCGCCATCTTGGACCACTCATATTTCATATACAATTGCAAACACGGCTGGGGCAGAGGATTATTTATCAGGAAGAGACACTTTAGCATTGATAACCATCACTCTGACTTGTTGTTAGTGGTTGTGTCAGTGTTTCACAACATAACGCTCCACCACATTGCCGAACAATCCTCTTTCAGGGGTTTCAGGTCATACTAAAACTTTCATCTATCTATCTATCTATCTGTGGTGGTCATAGATTATTTTTTTTAATCTAGATTAATTCCAAAATTAATCTACATTAAAATGGCGAACGGCAAAAGATCTGTTTGTTTACCGTGACAGCGGTCAATTATACTTGTCAATGGTGAATTATCAAATATAATACACCGCCGGAAGCTGTGAAGTGCCCATGCAAGTGAACGGAGCATAAACAAAAATAATTGACAGCTGAACGTTGGGAAGGCCCATGCAAGTGAATGGAGCAGTCTACAGCATTGAGAAGAGCCGTGTAATAATCCTTAATAATGTAAGGTTTAGAAGATAAATATTTGAAAGTTGTAAAATAAATTATTATAATTTATATTGGAGTTAATTTTCTAGAAATGTATTTAAAATGTTTAGTCAGTTAATCCTTTACATATTTATGTTGCACAATAACTACTTACATGTTCACATTAACAGTCAGGATATTCTGTTGAATCTGCCTCTCTGATTCCCTCACATTTACCTCAGTCTAAATTCTAGCTTCTGATTGGTTAGCTCAGTCACGTGATGGGTCCGAACAAGGAAGTGTTGTGGTTGTGGGTTGTAAAGTAAAGTACCGCTTGAGAAAGTCATCCGACCATCTCCCTGCTGTTTATTCTCATAAAGAGTGATCCACCAACACATATCGAACCCTCACGTTACAATAATTCCACTCCAGGTTTGTTTTGGTGGTGGGTACAAAATGATTCTTGACAAAAGCGACGCCTATGCCCAGCTCCCAACCCAACTTTGAAAATAGATTAACGGCGATATTTTTTTTATCGCCCGATAAAAGTTACGCGTTAACAGCCCACCACTAATATATATATATATTGTTTCTTTAACTTATTAAAATAGCTGACTTTGCATCCCCTATCTGTTTCTCCTTCTTTATCATATATGTAATGTGTGATTTGGAAAGCACCTATCATAACCTACATTTTTCTCCTCTTTTACCAGGGTAGTCACATTGAGAAAAAAAAAAGTATTTTACAAATGAACCCTAACCAACAAAAGAAGCACCTAGCTATAACACGCATAAAAACAGAATAACAATGTAAGAGTATAAACATAATTAACAAAACAGACAACATATGCAGGCTATAAAAGACCTAGACACTATTCACATTAGTTCTGTATGTATTTCACAAGATAAGCCTGCAGCACATTGCCAAACTTGTCACTCTTGAACTGCAGAAAGAAAGCACGAGAAATAATCTCTGCTAAAAATGTCCTCTTTCAGGTATTTTACCTCATAAAACTTCTGTATGTTTGTTTGTGATTTTATATATATATATATATATATATATATATATATATATATATATATATATATATATATATATATACATATATATATATATATTGTTTATCCATATATTTCAATACAGCCTAATAATTTATTGTTCCTTTCACTTTCACTAAAATAGCTGACTATGCTGCCCTGTTTCTCCTCATATTTGTATTGTGTGATTTGAAAGAAACCTATGATAGCCTAAATTCGTTATGCATTTTTCCCTCCTTTGTTTTACCACAGAGATCACATTGAGACAGAAGTCTCTTTGACAAATGAGCCCTGATCAGGAAAGGCAGCACCTACCTAAAAGACAAATAAAAACACAACGCAAGATTAGAAACATAATATACAAGAGGAAATACATGCAGGCTAGAAAAGACAACTTAGACACTATTTTACATTTGTAATATAAAGTATATGCAATACAACAATTATAAATCAGAAAGAGGGATGAACATACTAAGTTTCAGTTATTACTGTAGTCCGCTCCAAGTTGAAAGAGCATAACATAGGCCATCTTACCAAGTTCAGAGCAAACAGTAGGCACAATTAAAAGTATGCTATTGTTAGACCTGACATTGCATCCATTGTTTATTACAAATGACTGAACACTGATAAAATGAGGGGAATACTCTGCCAGCTGCTTTGTCAATTATAAGTAACCAATTATGTTGTTCGCGTAGAGCGGCATCCAACCAAATGAACTGTACAAACGGCAAAATAGACAGCTTTTGTTAGGACTCGTAACGCATAATGATAAACAGAGTCCAGAAAACGCAATACAGACTTTGAAGCATGCATATAGAGTGTCACCATAAAGTACAACAGGTAAAAAGGTGGATGCAACAACTTATTTTATACTTTTTCAATATAAATCACCCATCATTTCCAACCTAGCTTGACTCTAAATAAATCTACAAAAAGTATGTGTAGCATGACAACAAATCATAGGTTGGCCAGACGTCCCCATTTTGGTTTGCCTTTCCCTGGCTAAATCCAGAAAAAATATATACCTGTCCCGTTTGTTTAAAGACACGTTAGGTTTTTCAATCATATCACAATATTCGATTGCTGTTAAGCCCACTATGATTATTCAAACAAGCCGAGCTATGTGTCCTGTATCACAGCTACATGTATGACCTTTTCGCCAATAAAATCGCCTGATAATCATTTTAGGCTTCAGAGAGGTACGACTAAATAAATGCTCTGACCGTTCATTGCACCTGCAAAACAGATTACACTTAGTGGAACGGTCGACCGGTTCAAAATGGCTGCCACATTGATCGCAGAGCCGTCGACGGGTTCAAGATGGCGATCCCACGGCTCGTTAGCAACACTAGGCACGAGCGGTCGATGCGATGTCTATTCTTTATTATGTCTATTGTTGCTATGGTCGTTGCCATCGATCGCCACCGTTTTTCAAAGGCATAAAACCATGGCCGAAACACAGTGGAAATGAGAAAGGGAGCCATAGACAAACACACAATGCAATGCGTCGACAAGTAACCGATGGGCTTAAGAGGGCCTCCGTATAACCCCCCTCCCCCCCCACACACACACTCGATTCTGAAAAACATTCCCATTTAACATGCATGGGTTTACAATTCATTTAGTCCAGAATTTAAATAGTCAGCGAAATGCTCCCATTCTAAATGCATCGAATTGATTACATTTATTAGACAGGTTAAATCCCCTTCATATCCAACATTCCAGAAAAAAAATACTTTCTCAACTGTCATTCGACAAAATAGGCAATTTACATCGTCTTTCAACAGTTGACATCTCCCGATTTGACAATTTCAATGTATAATACTTTTTTTTTTTTTTTTTTTTTAAGTCTTTTGAACATGGTTAAAATAAATAAATAAAATAATACAAACAAACAATTGAGCAGTAAAAAAGGAAATAAATAAATTAAAAAACAAACAAATGGGATCCTCAGGATCCTAAGCAACAATTACATAGCTCAAATAACATAGTTCATGTTCAAAAGGGATAGGAAGAAGTTAAAAAAAACTTTTCTGGTCCTACCCCCTATTATTTTTTTTATAATTGTTTTCCGAAAAATAAATCTTCAATATAAATCAGTCAGTGTCTATGATGTTTAGCTCGTGGGTTAAACAAATCAAAACTTTTCGACAAGACAATATCAAAATAAAATAATGGAACAGATAAACGAAAACCATCAAATTTAAAACAGCATAACAGAAATTCACTGCTCCAGCTCATAGCAATTCAATGTTTTTTTTCTGAAGAGTTTTTTTAATTTTGATATAGTTGTACATTTTTTCAGCTCATCATTGCAGTTGTTCCACAGACTTACAGCCTTTGTCGTTATACAGTGCAGTTTTGTATTGGTTCTTATAGATGGTTTGTTGAATATACATGTTCCTCTTAAATTGTATTAGCTCTCTCTCAGTTGGAACAACTCCTGGATGCCATGAGGCAATTGGTGATTATTTGCTTTAAACATTATTTGAATAGTTTTATAGTCAATCAAATCTAGAAATTTAGGTGTTTTTAGTTGAACAAATAATGGATTTGTTGGTTCTCTGTAAGCGGTTTTATGTATAATTCGTATAGCTCTTTTTTGAAGGATGAAGATCGGGTGTATATTTGTTTTGTATGTGTTCCCCCATATCTCCACACAGTAGGTCATGTAAGGAAGTATGAAGGAGCAGTACAATGTATACAGGGAGGTTTTATTCAGTAGGCATTTGGTTTTATTGAGTATTGCTATTGATTTAGATATTTTAGCTTTAATATAATTTATGTGAGGTTTCCAACTTAATTAGTTGTCAATTAATACTCC
Organism: Gadus morhua; assembly: GCF_902167405.1. Lineage (NCBI taxonomy): Eukaryota > Metazoa > Chordata > Actinopteri > Gadiformes > Gadidae > Gadus > Gadus morhua. The sequence goes on along the minus strand of NC_044064.1, from coordinate 20,426,010 downwards.
CAGAAACTTTATTTCAGATACTCTTTCTAGTTCTATGCCATTTATCATGAGTTTCTTTTCTGTTTTGGTTGGTCTATTCCCAAAAATTATAAATTTAGTTTTACTTAGATTCAATGTGAGTTTATTTTCATCAAACCAGATCTTCATCCTGTTCAATTCCTTTTCCATAGTTTCCAGAAGCTTTTCCAAGTTATCTCCACAGCAGAGTAAATTTGTGTCATCAGCAAAAAGAACAGTGTTGATAGTAGTTTTTGATACTTCACATATATTATTGATGTACAGATTGAATAATAATGGCCCTAACACTGAGCCCTGGGGCACCCCACATTTAACCTGTTGCAATTGTGATTTATGATTTTGAATTTCGACATATTGTTTCCTGTTCTGTAGGTAGCTGGATAACCATGCAAGTGCAATGCCTCTAATGCCATATCTTCGTAGTTTTTTATTAACAGCTCATGATCAACAGTGTCGAATGCTTTTTTTAAATCCAGAAATACCCCCACTGCATATTCTTTATTTTCTATTGCCTTAGTGATTTTGTCTACAAATTCTATGATTGCAAATGAAGTAGTTCACTTTGCTCTAAAACCATATTGTTGTTCATACAGTATGTTATGTTTGGTAATGAATTCATTAATTCTTGTATAGAATATTTTTTCCAGTATTTGAGGACTGGGGAAGCAATGAGATTGGTCTGTAGTTTCAGAGTATATGTTTGTCTCCAGTTTTATGTATTGGTATGACTTTAGCTGTTTTCATATTGTTTGGAAATACACCGGTTTGAAGAGACTGATTGCAGATGTGAGTTGGAGGCCTTGCTATACATTCAATTACATTTTTGACAGTGCACATATCAATATCATGACAGTCTGTGGACTTTTTGCTCTTAAGTTTTTTAACAGTGTCAATTTCTTTTTCCTCAGTCCCTCTTAGAAACATTGTTTCATCAACATGTATGTCTTTACTTTCTACACCATCACTAATACCAGTATTTGGAATTTCCCCGGCCAAACCAGGACCAACCCCGACAAAAAATGTACTAAATTCCTCTGCAGCTGAAGCCATATCAGTGATTGTTTTGTTATTTGGAGAGATGAAAGAGTTAACAACTAACTAACAACTAACTACTACAAAATATTCAACACGTAAACAATTATGTCAAATGCTGCTGTCAACATTCATTCTCCGGAGACAAAAAACATACGTCTTACCTTGATTTTCCTTTACGTGTTCTACTTCTTCGTCTACCTGCACTTCTTCATGGGGTAGTACAGCTTATCACTATATACCGCCACCTACTGGACTATTATAGGAATGTGTAATAAAACTAATGGCAAATTCAATTTCATTATTTTCAAGCATGCTACCTGTAGCTGAACAAAATGGGATCTAGTTTTTCAATCATTCATGACATCTGTTGTCCCTACTAGCACACCAAGGTCTAACTCCTAGTTACTCAGCATTCTTGAACTAACTCTGTTCTTTGCACTCGTTATATCCCTGCAATCTCATCTTTAAACTGTTGAAAGTACAACAGTATTATTTGTAAACCAGATTAAATAAAAAGCCTTAATGATTTAAATACAAATAATTTTTACACGGCCTATGCCAAAGAGCCTTTATTTTAAGTAATAAGCCTTCACTAGCTGAACACAACTAGCAGCCTGCAATGGCCATAAAGTATCCAGGCTCAGTTTGACGCCCTTGCATAACATGTAGAATTATAAGAAAAATATAGGCCTACACGCGTTTACTTCTTGTGTGTTGGTTCATCTCAGAACGAAATTCTACACCGCCATGAGAAAGAAAAGCTTTTTGTAAATCCGATATTTTGACCATAAAGACCACTCGCCATTACCTGCACATCTTAGTCTCACTGACCGATTCCCTTTTATAACGACAAAAGACAAACAATTGCTTAAATCAAAACGTAAAGTTTATTGTTCAATATCAAAAGTAAACACCACCATCAAACAAACAACAGCACAACAAAATCTCAGTCGACTAGAAGATCTGTTGAAGATTTAACCGAGATATAAAACACTTAGACTAATTCAAGAGAGAGAGGTTAAAAGAAATCGAGGGGTCCGGAGCAAGAATTGACAAAATTATCGTGAAGAAAAACAACAACGATAACAGCCTGAGTAGATCTATAGAGTCACTGCTGGACCACGCATTCCAGCTTCTCTTTATACACACATACATATAACAATTCCTTTGTTCCAATGGAGGTTTCCGCCCACATCAATCTTTGTCTTAGCACTTTTTCAACAAAGTGATTTTGGACACCAGTCTGAGGTGTGCATGCATTAACCCCGTAGCCAAGATGACCCAAGGCTGAAGGCTGAGGTCAACATTGCTTAACCCGGTAGCTTCCTGCTCATATCTGTGTCCCACCGTCTGTTCTGACCACAGGCTCTGCAGGTATCGTGTGTCTTCTACCATTAAGATATAAGGCCTAATAATAAGTATAGTTCACCATAGAATATACTCATTAATTTCTACCACAGATCTTCCAGAGCCTCAACATCCTCTTTATGTCGCGATCCCGCAGAGTGCCTTGCATACGTCGTCGAAGCCTCCTCCGCGTCCGGAATGTCGCCCTGGGAGCATTCGACCATAGCCTCGCTTACGACAACAGCCGGAGCGAAGCGCACGACTAGTCCTTCTGCATTTCAAAAACAACCAGCTCTGGCAATGCCATTATGGTTTCCTCCAGGGCTGGGCCATCATGGGCGTTGCACACAACACAAAACTCCCTGACGAACCCCATCACCGCCGAGTTTGTTAAAGCCATGGAGCGCTCATTGACATCTCTGGGTGACACAATAAGCAGCCCAGAGTATGTCACCAGATAAGCCGGTGTGCGCTGCAGGATGGAGCAGCGCACACAGCGGTGAGTCAAACACTTGATGGCCAACTGGTCCTGTCCGGTGTGAATTCTTGGACACCTGGGCTTTGCGACTATCTTGACCCCGGTCGCCGGCCCGCACAGAATCTCCTCGACCGTGACAGTCACCAGTCGGAGCGAAGAAGGGTGACCAATGTGGACGGTGTAGTGGTCAAAACGGTGCGGCTCCCATCCTTCCTGGTCGTCAACGACCAGAAGGCGTAGCACTGTCCGAGCTGGACCGTGGAGATCAGCCGGTACCACACACTCAACGCCGTCTGTCCGGTTGCATCGCAAACCTCAAAGCACTTCAGCTCCATTGACGCTCCTTGGATCTCCACCACCTTGTTGTCCAGGAGCTGAAGAACCTTGACCTTGATGACTCCCACCTGATGAAAAACAACAAAGACAAACAAAGCGACACTAGGACCAAGTTCTCTCCAAATACTTCTTTCAACAAGCTTCACAAAAGCGCAACGCTTACCCTCTGCCTTGGACCCAAACCCAAAACGTCGACCACGGTCAGCCGGTCAGAGGTGCTGCTCGGTGCCCTATGGGGGAAAGGAAGGTCCCCAAATGCATCGAGCCTGCTCTGGCTCGACACCAACACGTCGAAGCCCCCTGGATTGCTGCAGCCTACGAAAACAAAATGAAAAGAAATGCATGCTTAACACCTGGACGTAACGCACGGGCTGCCAGTAACGACTCATTAATGGGATCGGTCAAGATCCCATTAATCTAAACAACAAGATCTAAACAACAAATAAAAAAATATATATAAATTAATGATTGACCAAAAATTATATTCATCGAGCTGAAAGAAGGGTCGGTCATTTTACATATGAAATCAATAAAGGCGAGGGGATCGGCAATAAAGGCGAGGGGAGTGATGATAACTGACTAACGAGCAAGGCAGGCCACCTGATGATGACTAACCTGCGTGTCGGCCATTTTACGTAACAGAGCAGTGAAGACGGGGGAATGGGAAAAAGACGTGCACTGCACGGTTCGGAGATGAATTAGTTTGCCGTTAGCTCCGCGAGAATGTAATGACGGACTAACGGCAACTAATGCCGATTTCAGAAACAAACACAGGAAAGCCAACACAAAACTTACTGATGCTTTTTCGCGTAGCAACCAATTTGACCGCCTGCCTGTTGTCTGCCGTATGAACGAACTGGTCCCGCTTCTCGGGGGAGAAGCAGACAACACAATTGAATTCCTCCCTTCCCGTCTGCAGGGTGGCCTCGAAATATCGCCGGCTGTTCTTCGACATCTTCATAGGCGACACACAATGAAGATGGCAGACAACCGTCTCACCGTCACTCCTGGGTACTTTACTGGGACTTGCCATTATGAACTGGATATCCCAAGTGAGATCTTGAGACAGGCAGGGCTATTTATGGAGGCATGCAGTGTTGCCAGATCAGATTACAGTTTCCAGCCCAATCACATCTTAGAACCCGCCCACTCCAATAAAAACCCACCCAAACCACGAAGTTGCCAGAGTCACACCCGTGTAAACCCGTAAAATCACATACAATAGAAAACACATCCAGAGCTTCATATCTGCATCAAATAACCCCATATAAATGAAAGATAAATAGGTTTTTGCAAATTGCAACCAACAAGAGCGCAGTAAATCTGGTTGGCTACGTTTTTTTTTTGCTTTTGCTTTTCAGCACCAGATTCTTGTTGTCTCTTACTTGCCATTATGGAGAATCGCCATTCAAAAACAGCTTGATAAAACCGGCAAAAGCATGCTCTGTCTCCGATGCGGAAAGACGAGAGCTTCGAAGGCGGTACCTTCGAAGCTCTTGTCTATAGCTCTCGTTTATATATATATATATATATATATATATTACCTAATATACTGACGTCACGGTCAAATTGCCAATTGAAATGATGCAGATTTAAAAAATAAAAAAATACGAAATTGCCCAGGTTAAGTGTAAATATTAATATAAAGCACATGTGCCTTTTTTTCATAAATATCCTTAATACATAATGGGGTGCAGTAAGAAATAAAAGGGGTCTCCCAAGTAGCGCTAATAACATAGATAATAAGGAGTGAATCACCATTGTACGAATTCCCTACTAGACCAAACGAGACTCGTAGTGGTAGGTAAAAACAATACTTTATTAAAGCTTGCAATTGTGAAGTAGAACAAAATAAAAATAAAACAAAGTGCTTGCATGATATTGAAGCCTACCAGCGATCGTTAGTTAACTTGTGTTGGTGCCTATTTGTTTACCCATGTGCCATGGCAACGCGATTGCTACCTGCTGTAGTACTCTCATTGGCTGAATCGATGAGAATGTTTTAGACTCAATCAATAAAAGGTCGCGGGGAGACAAAGCTCTGTTCGTTTGTATATTTTATTTACGTGACCATATATCTCGCAGATTCTTTCCATCCGCCATATTAACGCTATGTACGCCACATTTATACATTAACAATATTTTAAATATTTTTCACAATAATAAAAACTCCAAATGTGGACAGAAGCAGCCCAAATTGTATACACCCGCCCAAGGTATTTTCCCCCCGCCTGACGTAAACAAAAGAAGCCCAATTGGGCGGAAAACCGCCCAATCTGGCAACTCTGGAGGCATGTCGCCAGGTTTCCGTGAAATCCAGAGATCTCGCGAGAGCGGAGATTAACCAATCACATCGGTGTATCCGATATAGGCGGCCCAAAAGCGTTGCCAATCTCTCCGAGTATCTGGAAGGAAATACTTCGCTTTCGCTTCAATAACGAAATAAGTTGTATAAATACATTTCGTTATAGGTCCATCTATAAAACCAGGCCCTCATGACTATTGCATACTTGAGCAATACGCCACTGCTCAGCGGCCAAGCCTGGTTGTACGGGCTCCCTCCATTCACGGGAGTTCACGAACTACATATCTCCGTTCATTATAATACAAGTGAAGAACGGGAATGCCTCCCGCAAAACAATTCTGTTTCCGATCAAAGGCTCATGATTATCTCTATATCTATTACTAATAAAATATAAGTTTTCTCTTTTCAAAACGGCGCAGCAGGTGTGGGCAGCTGAAAGGAGTCGTATAGTGAAACAAATGCCATCCAAGAGGGCCCAGTGCCTCTTCCATTTACCTAACGGCCTACGCGCAGCTTAACCGGGACTTTTGATTCATGTTTACTTAAAGCACTCAAAATATGTGTATCATTTATAAAATGTCTCCAAAATAGTGTTAAAGTCCAGATTTTGTCGTTGTTGGCAGCACGGATAGTTTCTAACACCGTGATGACGTGCATACAATAACGACACTTTTATGTATTTTTATTGCCAGTGCCAGAAACACACTTGCTAATGACAGCATTCAAGTTTAACCGGTCGTGGTGTGACATTATTTAACCATCAATCTACCGCAAATACGACTAGAACGATGTACATTGAACACATACACAAAGCACCTCGTCCAAACCGGCGGATGGTGACCGACGGCCAACAACAAGCCAACCATCACCAAGGACGGGGTGCTCTCTCCCTCACTCTCGCATGAACGTACACAACCAATCCAATTTATACAGCTCCAAGGCTAGGCTGCTTCACTGAGAACACAACTAACCACAAGGCCTTCATAACCATGCACTATGCCAAGCCGGAAAGGACACACACACAGTCGCACACACTCATCTTATTCAAAACAATCAGTTTTATCATCAACATTCAGTCACTGCAAAGATTAGCCTCTTACCATAAGTTGGAATGAACCCAAAGTATGTGATTGATACAGTCTGGTTTAGCTATCGCTTGCTGTCCGTTTTTATTATGACTTCTCAACATTACGTCTTTCTTGCGTAAGGCGCACATGGCTAATTTGCATACGCGCACAGGATTGGCTGGCTCCGCAAGGCAAATAATATAACATATTCAATTTACTTTCTAGCCGTCTATCTATCTATCAACGTGTGGTGAACCTCAGTAGGGGTTGTGAATGCAACCCCATCTTAGCTCCTCCCCCTGCACCCAGGTGCAGAAAAGGGCCAAGATGGCTGAACTCAGCCCCTGTTGGTTGCCTCCTAGGGTGGTGAGTAGGGTCCCCGCTTTCTAATAGTTTTGAGTTCCCATTTGTAGTGGTGCCGAGATGATGCCTCATGAAACGTCAAAGCCTCTCAGCCAGATGAACCATCAAAGTGGTTCGTGCTCGAAGCTTCAAATTAGTACGCTAGGGACATCTAGTGGTGAATGAAATTATGACAACCCAACCCAAAATGTGATTTTTGCTTTGTGTGCCGATACATTAAATCATTTGAGAATTGAAGTCATTTTAGTGATACATGTGTGTGTGTGTGTGCCATTCATAAAATGGCACAGAGCTCATGTTAGAAAATAAATCATTTGGCAATAGTGTGTCTTAGCAGACGCTTTTATCCAAAGTGACTTACATCGGTAAATACATACATTGACACACCGACGGCAGAGTCAACCATGCAAGGCGACAGTCAGCTGTAAGGAGCAAAGTGACAGGAACACAACCACACTGAGCTAGGAGGAGCTGGGGATTGAACTAGCAACCTACCACTTAGAAGTCAACTGCTCTACCTCCTGCGCCAAAGCTGGGGAACAATAGTCTTTTAAGGGGGGGGAAGAAGGAAGGAAAGGGGGGAGAAGAAAAGGAAGGAAAAAGAGAGAAAAGGGGAAAGGGAAGGGAATGAGAGAAATTTAGGACATAAATTACAAAAAACATTTCATTACATAAAAAACAAATATGGGCCTTATGACCCTTATGGGGAGAGAACCTGAATCTGAGACCTTAAGGTTTAAATGCATAAAGGTTGTACCCAGCAGCACAGCAGAGCAGCAGCACAGCACAGCAGAGCAGAGCAGGCCAGGCTTGGCCAAGGCCTTTCCACCATCAGCCTGCTCCAACAGCACAGCAGGCTGTTTCATTGTATTCCCAAATACAATGAAAACTGCTAAAGTAATTCCAATCTTCAAAAGTGGAGACAGCCATCAATTCACAAACTATAGACCAATATCTCTGCTCTCCCAATTCTCGAAAATACTTGAAAAATTGTTTGTTGAAAGATTAGATAATTTTATAGAGAAGCACCATCTATTGAGCGACCACCAGTATGGTTTCAGATGCAATATGTCCACCTCAATGGCAGTGATGGAGCTGGTTGAAGGGATATCTACTGCAATAGACAACAGGGAATATACAGTTGGGGTTTTTATCGACCTAAAGAAGGCTTTTGACACAATTGACCATGGTATACTCTTGGAAAAAATGGAAAGGTATGGTGTAAGAGGCATTGCTCACAACTGGCTTAAAAGTTACCTTGATGATAGAGACCAATATGTGCATATGTATAATGTAGACTCTGACTTGCAAAAAGTAACGCATGGGGTCCCACAGGGCTCTGTGCTGGGTCCTAAACTTTTTATTATGTACATTAATGATCTATGTGACGTCTCGAAATTACTAAAGTGTTTTGTTTGCGGATGACACCAGTTTGTACTGCTCTGGAAAAGACATTGAGCAACTCCTGGATAAAGTGGAAAACAAATTAACAATTCTAAAGAAATGGTTTGACATTAATAAGCTGTCTTTGAACCTAAAAAAAACTAAATTATTATCTTTGGCAATAAGAAAATTAACGAACAGGCTAAACTTAAGATTAATGATGTTGAAATTGAGCGTGTAAATGAAAATACATTTTTGGGAACCATAATCGATAATAAACTTAACTGGAAGCCACAGATAAATAATATAAAATCTAAAATATGAAAAACCATTGCAATATTGTATAAAATTAAAAATATTTTAAATCAGAACTCACTATATATATTGTATTGCTCCCTCATTCTTCCTTACATCACTTACTGTGATGAGGTATGGGGTAATGCATATAAAACAAACATCAACCAAATTTTTTTACTGCAAAAAAAAGCCATAAGAATTATAAATCATGCTAACTATTGTGCAACAACCAATCCTCTTTTCATTAAACTCCACGCATTGAAATTTGAAGATCTAGCTGTCCTCAGAACGGCAGTTGTAATGTACAAGGCACACCACAGAACACTTCCGCACTGCATCCAGGAGCTGTTTGGGGCTAGAGATGGTCACTACCAATTAAGAGGCGCACATATGTTTAGAAGTGCAGGGGCAAGAACGGACACTAAGAGCAGGTGCATTTCCGTTAAAGGTATCAACATTTGGAACAAATTGGACTGTGAACTAAAAACGTACAACTCTATTAAAAAATTCAAAAGGAATTTAAAGCGTCATTATGACTTTTTTCTTTTCTTTTTTCGAATATTATATTGTATTATGTGTTGTGTTATATTATGTTATCTTATGTTGTATTCATGGTATATTATGTTTAGTATATTATATTCATATTTACGGTATATTATATTTATAGTATTGCGTCATCTTATGTTACATTGTATTATGTTATATTGTATCTTATTATATTATATTCTGTTACGTTATGTTATGCTATGTTTTGTATTTGTAGAAAATGATATATTTTGAGACGTTAAAGTATGAATATATATATTATATTTTTAGTGTATTATATTAATAGTATATTATCTTGTTATATTATATCTTGTTATATTATATTATGTATTTGTAGAGAGCTATATGTTTGTAAACGTTACAAAAGAAAAAAAAAATATATATATACAGTATATGTATTTTTCTTTTATAAATAAATATAAATATATATAAATAAATATATAATTGATAATGGTAAATGAAGGTGTTAATAATGAAAAAATCCTATTGTAAAAAGGGTCGGCATAATAAGCCTCGGCTTCAGCCTAGACCTTTTCGGCCATTATTATTATTTATTTATTTTTTTGACTGTATGTATGTGCTGTGCTTTGATGGACCGAAATAAATATCTACTACTACTACTACTAATAAAAACCTGAGAATGTGGAGTTTTGTTTGCAATTCTTCAGCCTTGGAACAGAAGGTCGGCGGTTCAAGTCCCACCGGTGACAAACATTTTTTTTGGTTCATTCATGGATGTACTCAAGATCTCTTGCGCAAATATAATTACCCTTGCCCTCCATTGACACACATATGCACTTATTTTAATGGGAATATTCTAATTACTGTTACTTTCTATTCCACTATTGTTGTAGCCATACAGCTATTCACAGCACACCTGTGCACTCTTTAGCAAGCTACTTGTTTAGTTATTATTTGTATTGTGACCTGTGGGCTCAATTTAGCCTCCATCTTCAACCTACAAGTATTTCAACTATAAATCATTTTGTGTGCATATTATACTGCAATAGTAGTATGGTGCTTCCTTTTGTGGAGTGGATCTGGCTAATGATTCGAATAAGATGACCAGCAAATAATTCTTAAAACATTTGTTAATATATAAACATGTTTATTTTAACATATAACATATAGATTTAACACGGGTGATCTTTGTTCCTCCTCTGCGCCAACCACTGCTCCTTGGTCAGGGACTCGGAGGAGTGGCAGGGTGCATAAAAAAGCGGTCTGGTGACGGGACCTGGTTGTAGATGAGGGCAGGAACCGGTGGCTCATACCAGAGCTGGACGTCCGGGCGCAGCCGCTGGTTCCTCCACAGTGTGGACGCAATCCAGCGCTGGTCCTGCTGGGGAATGGTCTTCCTCATTTCCACCGGCAGCCAGAACTGATCTGGAGCAGCAAGAGGAGGAGCAGGGAGGGGACCAGGAGGAGCAGGGAGGGGACCAGGAGGAGCAGGGAGGGGACCAGGAGGAGCAGGGAGGGGACCAGGAGGAGCAGAGAGGAGACCTGGAGGAGCAGGGAGGGGACCAGGAGGAGCAGGGAGGAGACCTGGAGGAGCAGGACTCGTATCTGATACAACCTACATAAAGAAAATGAAAAAGATCATAAATCATCTATCCGCTACACGCTACAGTATGTAAGACCTGTATAGAGGTTATTAGAGTTGCACTAACCAGAGGAGAAGAGCTGGTCCTCACCGCCGACATGACAGGGCTGGATGGAGGCAGAGAGAAAGGGGAGACAGGCCAGTAGAAGCTGGGACTGGAAGGGGGCGTCACTCGAGGTGGGGTAGCGGATGGAGTGCTTCTCCCAGACGGGACAGTGGCAGGGCTGGAGGGACGCTGGGAAGAGGGGGAAACGGAGCGGAAGAAGTACAATTACAAAACAAGGATAGTGTTGGCTGTATGGCTGTGTTCTAAGGCATCAGGCACAGATATAGGTACATCAATTACCTCAACAGGCCTCCTGGTCAGATTGACATTCGGCTTGGCTGCAGCAGACAAAGTCCCACCGAACCGCGCTTTCTCAAACTGAAAATCAACCAAGAATAGTCTTAATAAAATGGTGTTAAAAATGACATCATACACACCAGTGATACGCATGAAAGTTATGTAAACACACAGATCTGAGATGAGTTGATCATGGCTAACCAGGTGAATGACATGGTATTTAATGGGATGGAAATATTCACCATCGCCAGCGTCAATGCAGGCCTCCCAGGGCTCCGTACAGGCGCAGCAGAGGTGGAGGCAGAGGTAGCAGAGGTGGAGGCAGAGGTAGCTGCAGGGCTTCTCACAGACTGACAGACAGAAACAATTAAACCATTAAACAAGCATTAATACTAATGGGATTTTGTCCACATCACAAGTTGTAAGCCTACAAAATGCATTGATTTCACCAGGCTCTCAATATTACCTGCTGGGGGTGAAAGCCACAGGTACATGTCTGCGCTACCCTTAAGATAGAGGTCTGCCCACGCAGCATCGTGGGACACTACTCAATCTGTAATTAATTGAAACGAATGATTTACTTAGACACAAATGGTTCACTTTGGAGTTTTGGTTTACTGTTGGGGCAAAGCTTACCTTCTGGTAGAGGTTGGGCCACTTGGCCTGTTTCGGAGATGGCCTGTTCCCTGCACTGGAGGGCCAAGTGCCAGAAGAGGCAAATACCTTCAGGCGGCTCACCCACTCCTCAGACCCCATGGCTCGATGCTTCTTAGTAGACATCTGAAGACAAGGGGGAGAATGGCAAAGTTACCATACATTGTCAAAGACATATGATGTATATATATATGTATGTATATATGTATGTATATATATATATATATATGTGTGTGTGTGTGTGTGTGTGTGTGTGTGTGTGTATATATATATATATATATATATATATATATATATATATATATATATATATATGTGTATATATATGTGTATATATATATATATACACACACACACACATATATATATACAAACTAGGACTCATCATATTTGGTATGGGATCGTTACCTTTACCTACCTTTACACTTCATGAATCATATGATACATACAAAATAATCCCTAGTGTATCCCCATGTAATTTAAAATGGTTGTTTAACGTACAGGTGAATTCAAATGGTCGTTCACCGTAATCGTACTACTAGTTCCTACTGAGGCTGACATGCAATAAGTTAACAAGAAGTTGACCCAAGTTAGTAAAGTTAAACCGATGCTAACATGCAAGTAAATTAACCAAAGTCAGTGAAATGACAAGGAAAGTTAGTGACATGTCCGGACAAGGTAAGACAATCCGCACGGTCAGACTTTTGGATAAAGTAATACCAATATTCAGTAGAACGAATTTATAAAATCAATCATTTCCGCGATTTATTGGTTCTTAAATGTAAAGCATCTGCTGTAATGTAAATTGCAAACAGTTACATTGCAGACTAGTTTTCAGAAGAGCGTACTTACTACCGTTAATATCGCTACCTTTTCCAGAGCATGACCTGTCCGAATTTATAAGGTGGATCATTTCCGCGATTGGATGTGTTAAATGTGTTAAATGTGTTTTAATGTAATTCAAACCCTTACCTTACAGAGTCGTTTTCAGGAATGCCGAAAACGTGTGTGTTGTTCTACAGTTTAAATCCATTCCGCATTCGGAGCGTCGCTAGCCTGAAGCTGGGGAACAATAGTCTTTTAAGGGGGGGGAAGAAGGAGGAAAAAGGGGAAGAAGGGGGGAAGAAGAAAAGGGAGAAAAAAAGAGAGGAAAAAAGGAGAAAAAGGGGAAAGGGAAGGGAAAGAGAGAAATGTAGGCTTCTTTTCAATTTCCCACCTATTCAGTTGTTTTTATTCATTAGAATGAATTTAAAAACATTAAAAAACCTTTTGCTGACCAGTTTTGAGGAGGAGAGGCTCAGAAGGTCACCGGTTCAAGTCCCACCAGTGGCAAACAAAATACTTTCTTTTTGGTGGTTTTATGGATGTATTTAGGATCTCTTGCGTAAATATAATTATCCTTGTGCCATATTTCCTGCGTGTGAAATGTGTCGGCTCAATTTAGCTTCAGCTTTCACCTTAGCAACTTATCTATAAAATATTTTGTATTTTGCATGTTATATTGCATGCATTATCATTATTTGACTTTTGATCTTTGATATTATGCATTTACATGTCCGAAATAAATCCAAACGAACCTATAGTTGTTTGTTAAACCACTAAAGTTGTATAGAAATAGTTATAGTTGCAGAAAAAAAGATAGAAAAAGACTTTCTTAAAAAGAAATATATGTTTATTTACTCTTCCACATTCCCTCCAACCACTGCTCCTTTGTCACCTGCTCAATTGAGGGGCAGTAAATGGTCCCCCTGAACTGGCTGTGTCCAGTAAATGCAGTCCGGGGCTCCCCACACTTTCGGCATTTGTTTGCTTCCCCAGTCCGGTTATATGTCTTTTTTTTTCGGGGGGGGGCATGTGGAGGCACTGCTGAGGGGACAGCAAACACAAAGGGGGGTGCACTGGGGTGGGATTGAGCTTGGGGGAGGGCAGGAGTGCCAAAGAAGGCAGGGGCTTGGGTCATGAAGAAGGCAGGGGCTTGGGTGAGGCCTGGGTGGGCAAAGCCAACCGGAGCAGGGGCAAGGCTGAGGGCAGGGGTGCTGCTGCAGACAGGGGCAGGGACTCCAAACTGAGGAGGATGGGGATACAGCTGCCTCTCTGTGGCCATCCGGGGCCTTACAGCTGGTACTGCGGTGGCTGCAGCGGTGGCTGTAGCGGTGGCCTTCCTCTTCTTGGTTTTTGCCCGCCCCGCTGTGCTCTCTGGAAGATGGTACTTGTGCTCAACACCAGGCTGTTGAGGAGCAATAGCGGGGCGGACAATAGCCGCTGGTAAGGCCTCGGTGGCCACAGGGATGGGGGCAGGTAGGTCAACCCCCTGGCACAACAATGATACATCCTGCCTGGCCACCCTCTTGTTGTGCCACTGTATGAGGGTGGTCTGGTTGACCTCCACCAGCTGCAGGGAGGTGCTGGTCATCACGGCCCCATTGGCCAGGATCAGCTGCCTTATCCTGCGGTAGTCCTGCAGGATCAGAGTCCATCTCGTCAGGCGCTTGTCCGTCTTCCCCTTTTTGGACGGACACTTGTGGATGTTGCAGAGCCTGACGAAGATTGACTCTAGGACACGGCAGCAGTCTGGCCACTGTGCAGGAGATGCAGTGGATGCTATGGTGCACCTCCTGACACTCTCCACACCAGGCGTGAACTCAGCCTTTTTTTTGGGCGACCTGAATCGCCCAGTGAGCAGCCTGTCCTGGTGCCGTGCAGAAAAGACCACCTTCTGCTGGTCGTAGGGCAGCAGGTCCTCCCACATGCCCACGATGCTGCTGACGTCCTGGTTACTCAGGGCCAGGCTGGTCTGGTTCCAACAGTTTTGGTTGACTGTTGGGGCAAAGGTTACCTTCTGGTAGAGGTTGTGCCACTTGCCCTGTTTGGGAGATGGCCTGTTCCCTGCACCGGAGGGCCGAGTGCCAGAACAGGCAAATGCCTTCAGGCGCGCCACCCACTCCTCAGACCCCATGGCTCGATGCTTCTTTGTAGTAGACATCTGAAGACAAGGGGAAGAATGGCTAAGTTACCACACATTGTCATAGACATATGCTATATCAATATCTTTCATAGATACACACTTTTATTTGAGACACACATTTGACATTCAATCAATGAAATCATAAGTTATATCATCATATTCCCAAATCATTTGTTCTGAATTGATTACCTTATAATAATGTAATAGTCGTTTGTAGATGACAATTAACTATTCCAAATCATGCATACGAAACAAATAATCGCTAGTCAATCAATCATATCCGATTAAACAGGCCGTCGAACTTTTGAATGAATTTCGCCGGCCATTTGTAAATGTAAATCATGTCTCGAAATGTAAATCAAATAGTTCGACCCATATATCGCATTTTAACTCGGACTTTTGAATGAATTACGCCGGCCGATTTACAATCTCACTCATTTCAACAATATCATTTCATCTGTGAATGTAAATCATGTCTCGAAATGTAAATCAAATAGTTTGACCCCTATATCGCATTTTAACTCGGACTTTTGAATGAATTACGCCGGCCGATTTACAATCTCACTCATTTCACGGCAGATTTACAATCTCACTCATTTCAACAATATCATTTCATCTGTAAATGTAAATCATGTCTCGAAATGTAAATCAAATAGTTTGACCCCTATATCGCATTTTAACTCAGACTTTTGAATGAATTACGCCGGCCGATTTACAATCTCACTCATTTCACGGCCGATTTACAATCTCACTCATTTCAACAATATCATTTCATCTGTAAATGTAAATCATGCCTCGAAATGTAAATCAAATAGTTACCTTGTCGTGTAGTTCTCCAAAGTATTGCTTCTACAAATACGCTCGTGAACATCGCTACTTGCTTACTTGACCGTTAGGAAAAGGAACGGGACGATGTGATTGGTCGGTCAACATATGGAGAAGAAATGGAAGGGGAGGATTTCATTGGTCAACATATGGACAAGAAATGGAAGGGGGAAGATTTCATTGGTCAACATATGGACAAGAAATGGAAGGGGAAGATTTCATTGGTCAACATATGGACAAGAAATGGAAATGGGAAGATTTCATTGGACAGTTTAAACTCGAGGAAAGCAGACTTTCGAGAGTGAGGTAGCGCCACCCCATCAGCTTACCAACCTCTAAAATACTTTTTAATTTTTCCGAAATGTGGTCGAGACTAAATATGGGCAAGAAGAGTCCCGAGTGCTAACCATTACACCATGGAACCATTTCATCATTGACTGTTTCAGTAGACTGTGCAACCGTTCTTTAAACTAAATATAAGTGAAAATGACAATTTGAACAGTTCCACCGAGATTTCAGTTTGGGTTTGATGATTTTCTAGTATAATTTATGACATTGTGGTATTGGTGGTATAGTGGTGAGCATAGCTGCCTTCCAAGCAGTTGACCCGGGTTCGATTCCCGACCAATGCATTGGTATGCTTTTTCGAATGCCACAGGGATTCAGGACTTTAGAAATCAGTGTCTGTGTTTTCTTTTTGGTAAATATTGTGCTCTAGACTACATTTTGGCGGAACTGAAATATTTAACCGTGGTTCAGACCTTAGAGAATGAACAAGACTCTTGCTTTAGCGATGAGAACTTTCAAGATCAGTGTCTGTATTTTTTGGCAGCAAAGGTTGTGCTCTAGGCTACAATTAATTGAAATGAAAGGAAAATAGTGCAAAACGTCCTTGATTCATTGTATTTTTTTCCATGAAATGGAAGACGATGTACTTATGCAAGAATGGTGCAAATGATGAGGATGGGATTCGAACCCACGCGTGCAGAGCACAATGGATAAGCAGTCTATCACCTTAACCACTCGGCCAAAAATGGGGCAAAAGGGTCCGCCCGGCGGGGGGGAAAGGGAAAAAGAGAGGGGAAAGAGGGGGGGAAAGAGAGAAAGAAAAGGAGGAGAACGTACACTATATATTTTTTTTATCTACTCTTATCTTCTCAACAATGTTTACACACAGTTCTGCACTCATTGCAAGGTTTATCATCACTTTAATTTTCATGTCTCTTGCGGGAATCGTACCGATGCTGTGGCAATATCGCTTGCATCTCCGCTTGCTCTCTCGTCTCGTAGCGCATTCCGGAAGTATACATGCAATGCAATTTGGGTAGCGCAGTCATTTTTAACACACAAACTCAATTTTCCATACAAATCACCAAAGTCATAACACCTTTATTATGCAATAATGCACATGAATGCATTTAATATGATGAAATGAATATAATACAATATTCAATTAACTCAAAATATCATATGCTACATTTAAAGTTACAACAGTATTAACAGTCTATAACTGTGAATAACACCCCCATCATGTTTCTCCTCCTTTTTTATGGTAACCTCAATTATTTGAGAGACTACATCTGTGCAGCACAAGTGAATAAAACAAATTTCAAATTGAGCAGTAAAGATGTTGGGTTTTGTGAATCAATGTAAATGTAAATGATTCTGGCTTTGGTTTTCACAATCACATTCAATGGATGACACTGTCACTGTCCTGTTATTCAAGAGGAAATTAAATAAAAACGCGAAGGCTCAAATAAAATGATTGAACTTTATTGTAACAGAATACACAGAATACACACACACACACACACACACACACACACACACGCACCAGGTTAACACCCAACTAGTGGACCAGGTGTGGGCGTATCCAAAAAAAAGAATACTTACCGGCCTGGCTTACGAGGCCTTGGTCGGGATCACACAGGGAGACAGACACGAACAACACAGAGACAGACCGACAAACAACAGAGAGAGAGACAAGGAATGGTGACTAAAGGCCTACACTCTTCCTCCAGTCATCCAGGGTCTGTCCTGACTCTGGACAGTACCTCCGCCCCTTCAGCTGGGTGTGTCCGGTTTTTTTGTTTTTGTCCTGGCCACACTTCTTGCAGGTGTAGTGGTGCTTCTCCTTCGTCAGCCTCTTCCGTGGCGGTTCCCCCCTTGCCATTAGATCCTCATCCTCATGGGCAGCTTTGTTCAGCCTCCAGGTACGTTGCCTTGGCTGGGCACCTGGAAGGCACTCTGGAGGAGCTTGACATGGAGGAGCCTGAGGTAAAGGAGGATCATGTGCAGATGGAAATGGGGGAGCATGCGGCATAGGAGGGGCATGGGTGAATGGAATGTGCGGATAGGGGGGAGCATACGGATAAGGAGGAGCATGGGGAAATGGAAAGTGGGGAAATGGGGGAGCATATGAAAAAGGAGGAGCTGGCCCAAATTGTGGATGGAACTGAGGAGGTGGAGGTGGCGGAGAGATGACATTAGGCTTGTTTGCCGCTAGAGTGCGCTGGCGGGGGAAAGCTTCCCCCTCACGGTTTTCGGGCTCGTCAAATGTCATCTCATGTGCATGTTGCACAGGGGCAGCCTGGAGAGTGTTTGATGAAGGGAGAGGCTCCTTGGCCAGGTATAGCTGTTGAGGGAGAACATTGCCCTGCAGCAGCATGTTCCTGTCCTTCCTCTTGTCCCTCCTAAGCAGCCTACAAGACAAACATTCATTATTTTATATGTGTAAGCCTATCCTCCCTCCCAAAGGTTATTACATACTGTGTATTACATGTTTTCTAACAAGCATGCAGGTGAAGGTTTTTCTTGAGGTTAAATATTTACATACTGTCTTGGCTGTATGGGGAAGGTAAATGAAACAACACATACCATGCAGAGACCGTGGTGTTGTTCACCGGCACCAGAGCCAGCGCCGTCTGGACCACGATAACCCTGCTGTCCTCCAGCAGCTGTCTAATGTGGCTGTAGACGCTCACAATTGACTGAGGGATGGGCAGGGTTTTCCCCCTCGTGTCCTTCGGCCTGTTGCGGGACTGCTCGAACTCCTTGGCCAGTCTGAGGCAGACACACTCACTGACCCTGTGGTGTTCGGGATCCTGGGCTGCTTGGCCGTGAGTCATGTATAGTCTGTGGGAAAGAAGTATGATATGATCTGGACTGTGAACAAGGATGTAAAGTCGTGAAGAACCAAGTAACAATGTCAATAGGGATTGCAATAAAGTATTTAACTTTATTTATTAAGTTAACACTTAATAAATACTTTTCACAGTGACATGTGCTGTCTCTTAATCAATGATTTGTATTGAACCAAAATGATAGCAAATTGTGGTCAAGCACCTCTCTGCCACCTGCTGTCCAGGAGCAGAGCCACTCGGCCTCCTCGGTGCTCTCCATGGTCCTCCTGATGCCTGTCCTTTTTTCCTAGCCTTCTGGGTGTAGCTAAACGGTGAAAGAGACATCCATATTCTTCATTCATTCCATGGAATGTATGTTTAATTCTGGTGTACAAAATAATTACTATTTTGTACCTTGAATGCTTCTTGTCCATGTCATGGAGAGCTGTATATAGCTGGACTATGTCCGCCTCCTCCTTCAATGACAAGGCAGTGATGGTGCGATTCAAGCCAACTAGGTAGCCTGTAGGGATGGGACGATACACTTAAACTCACGATACGATGCACCTCGATATGCCAGGGTCACGAAACGATATGTCACGATACGATATCAAAAAAGACAAACTATTACTGCGTAATTACAACGTATTTATTTTTGTTTTAGTTGCACACTAGGAAACACACGGCCCAACCTTTCAAACACAAACAAGAACACTTAACCCTACATTACGTTAGCTCAGCCTCTTTTAAGTCATGGCCCTGGCCTAGGACTGGTTCTTCTTCAGAAAAACTAACATATCGACATGTTCTGGTGTAATTAGTGATCTTTGAGCACACACAATGTCTCCTGCCGTCGAAAAGACCCGTTCACTGGGCACTGACGTAGCAGGAATGCAAAGGTAGGCTTTGGCAAGGGGGGCAAGTATGGGGTAAGCATATGCATTAACTTTCCACCACTCAAGTGGACTACTGTTGAGTGGGATAGGAATCCCATTTCTGTAGGCGACTATCTCCATTTCAATCCCTCTGCTGGACTGCACTGGCTCAAGAGTAGTGTAGGAGCTCCCAAGGAGATCTTCTAGCGCTGTCTTCTTTGGTGGGGGAGGCTGTGTCACATCCTGCATCTGCCTTTCTCCTTCTACTGGCTCTGCTCCCTGTGCCGTCTCAACCTCGACCATGGCCTGCTCTGCTGCTCCTGGTGTTGAAGCACTGGCCCTCGTTGTTCTTTCATCAGTGTCACTGGTCTAAAAAAATAAAATAGAAAAACTAGCTCAAACATTTGTCTTTCAATCCCACACACACACACACACACACACACACACACACACACACACACACACACACACACACACACACACACACACACACACACACACACACACACACACACACACACACTCTCTCTCTGTCACACACACTCTCTCTCTCTCTCCCTCCCTCGGATCGACTAATTTAAAAAAAACAATCGATATGAGAAATACGTTTTCAGGCTGTAGCCTACACATACACAGTTACACACACGCTCAGCACACCTCTTTTTTTTAATGAAAGTTAGTCTACCTGGTTGCGTGGCAAATGAGGTCCTGCAGCTTTTTCACGTATCCGGGCATAGACGGACTCGCGTTGTTCATTATTCAGATGGGACAGGCTTCGGAATCGTGGGTCAAGCGCTGTGCACTCCTGCAGCATATCATTACAGTCCCCAGAATACCGGTCCGAGATGTCGCGTAGGATTGCGCTTTTCATGTTGGCGATGGTCTGTGTGTCATTTTCGTCTGGTGACATGCTTTGCTCGATCATGTACTTCAGTGGCATTATAAGTGAAACAGTGGGCTCTTTTTCATCACAGACAACTGTTGTGGCTGTCTTCAGTGGCTTAAGCAGTTTCACTATGTCTTCTACATCTGATATATCAGTGTTATCCAGGGTGTCGATTTCTCTGGCATTCCTTCGGATTTCTGGGCTGCTGAGCGCTGCTGAAACAGCTGCTTGTTGTTCCAGGTAGCGCGCAAGCATTTCGTACGTGCTATTCCACCTGGTCTGGACATCGGTGATGAGCTTATGCCGAGGCAGCTCCAACTGGGGTTGCTTGTTGGCCAGGACGGCGGTGGCCGTGGTGCTCTTGTGAAAGAATGTAGTTACTCTTCGCACACGGCCAAGAAGGCGCGCGACGCGGGATACAGCCAAGCCTCGCTTACTGGCCAGATTCACAACGTGCGCCAAGCACTTGATGTGAGGATGGAGACCGCTCTCTCTCACTGCAATGTCCATGTTGCTTGCGTTGTCTGTGACACAAGCGATGGTTGTTTGTGGCCTCGTTAGCTCCCACTCTCTCAGTGCATTTCTCAACACGTGAGCTATGTTAACACCAGTATGACTTTCACTTAACTCACGAGTTTGCAACACAAAGCTTTTACTCTCCCATTTCTCGTCGATGACTTGTGCCGTGATGGTGATATAACTCTGTGTTGCACGCGACGTCCAGCCGTCGGTGGTCAGGGCGATGCAGTCGGCATTTTTGAGACACTCTTTCACGCTTTGTTTGGTTTCATTGTAAATTTCCGGAATAACCTTCTCTGAAAAATGTCCTCGGCATGGCACCTTAAACTTGGGCTCCAGCACCTTGAACATTTGGATGAATTTTCTGTTCTCTACAATGTTAAATGGAGCCATATAGTCCACTATGAACTCGCCAATGAGCCTGGTTATCTGTTTTGCACGCGGACTTGACAGGGGTAGAGTTGGTGTCAGTGCTTGTTTCATGGTCAGTTGTCCCTTCGGTAGGTTTGTTTTCTCTGGGGCCTTCTTCACATCTTTATGGTGACGTTGAAGGTGGTGGCCCATGTTTGTCGTGTTGGAGGTGGTGTACGGAGTGACGGCATTGCATAGCTTACACACAGTCTTAGTCTTGTCAGTTACTCTATTGTCGTCTTTGTCTTTTTTAATGAGAAAGCCGAAATACTGCCAGACAAATGACCTGTATCCAGGCGGAGCGTCCTCAATTTCGACCTCATTCGACTCCATTGTCCGGCGGTTTGAGGGCAAGGTAGTTGCTGCTAACGCATGCGCTGTGACCTGACTGTGACGTGACGCACTGCACCGTTCCCGAATTTTTTTTTCCATTTAGTTTTCCCCTGCTTGACCAACCGATGGTACTGCATGCCTGCCCCACAAACGCACAAACTAAATATTTATATACTATACAAATCACGTGGCAGTGCCATCATTTCGCGATCCATTTTTTTCAAACTCGATGCGTATCGTCACGTTTTGTATCGCGATATTTCGCCAAACGATATTTCGTCCCATCCCTAGTAGCCTGCCAGGTTAGCAACCGCATCCCATCCCACAACAACCCTTGAGTCACATTGGCTGGTCTGAAAATTGATAAGTGAGAAAAAGAAAAACCAAGCAAATAAATGTACACTCTTGTTTCTAATATGTGAGCAATGCTGATTTTACATTCATTTATCTTATTAAAATGTAACCACATTTACGTAGTTAAATATTGTGTTTTTGAGTAAGGCGTTACAGAAAGTGTTATTGACCTCTGTGACGAGGGGTCCGGGTTCATCGTCATCCTCCACAGCACCTGGAGGATCACCTGTGTGATCAGTCATGCTGATGGTGTCATCTGGCTCCTCCTCCGCCTCAAGCACCTGCACCTGCAAGGGGATTTTGAAGACCTGTAACCACATTTACTTCGGTCAAATTTTGTGTTTTTGAGTAAGGTGTTATAGAAAGTGTTATTGACCTGTGTGACGAGGGGTCCGGGTTCAGCGTCACCCACCACAGCACCTGGAGGATCACCAGCCCCTATCGCAGCTGACTGGCACAGAATGTCAGTCATGCTGATGGTGTCATCCGGCTCATCCTCCTCCTCAAGTACCTGCGAGGGGACCTCAGGGACCTGATTTGGAGCCAGCAGGTCACCTCTGTTGGTCTGGGCCAATAAATACTCCACTGCTATGCGCTCGCCTGTAACCAGTAAAAACACAAAGATGAAGAAAGGACATACATACACACATCCATCTCTTACATGAATAGCACAATCTTCGCGCAACAGAAATGCATGTCCTCTGAATAGGGGGGGTGCCTAAGAAAAAGAGGAGGAGGGGATGTAATACTCTGGTCAATCAGTGTTGCTCTGAGATCTCTCTTACTAGTAGGTTTCCCGGGTGGAGTGAACTCTGGCACCAGAGTGGAACCAAGAACGCGCTGGCTTAAGTTGCTGAGGTGGGACATCAAGCGGACATCAAAGCTTCTGAGGGTTGAGGCCCCCTCCACATCTACTGCCTCCTTGGCCCGGCCCATGTTCCACCTCGATACTCCCTCCAGCATGTACATCTGTGTGTGAACAGCATTGCACCGCCAGCCTAAGGAACAATAAATACTATGTTTAGTCAACCATTATTGTAAAGTGAATACACATGAATACCCGACAGTGGTCATTTTGTTATTTTGAATAATTACAACACATTCTCTGTCCTAACAGAAAAGAACATTAAAAAAAGAAATGTACCTGGAATAAAAGCGCACTGGTGTTTGTGAAAACTCTCCAGGGAGGAGGACCCCCTACCACACCTTAGGACGTCCAGCTCTTTGCCGCCCTTCTGGAGTGTCCCCACCTTCGTGTACAGTGCCACACCTGCAGGGTCTTGGAGGCACTCCAGGTGCTTCTGCTGCACTTCCCAGACATGGCGCATGCTGTCATGGCTCACCAGACGCAGCCCTGTGGTGTCCGTCAGCTCCCACACTGATTCCAGCAGCCCTGAGATCATGCCCCGCGTCTCCTCCACTCCACGGGTCCTCCTCCTGCAGTGCCTCTTCAGTTCGCCTGGACTGATGGTGGCCATGAGCTGCTCCTCAGTGGGAGTATGCCCGCTTTGGCTGCTCTTCCACTCTTCTCTCTTGGCCTCCTTCAGGCGTTGCACATCCTCCTGGTCCCATGCAAAAATGCAGGAGGAAAGCTTGGCACAGAAAATACCATACAGAGGGTGGTGTTCTGTTGTGAGGCCGCAGTTAAAGCGCCTCATGAAGTGGAAGCTGTCCAAGCGCACTGTAGTTTGCCATGGGTGAAACAGCTTAGCCACTGAAGACACGCCTGTAAAAAACAACATAATTACATAGACCAACCTAACCGTGTGTGTGGTTACACCATGATTAAGCAAATTCCCAATTGTGTGTGTGTGTGTGTGTGTGTGTGTGATTTTCACCCACCTGACTGGCTGCAGCAGTCTCGGTCGACATAGATGGCCTCAGGTTCAGCTTGGCCTGCATTCTTGTACCGAGTGACGACGCCTTGGCACAACTCTTCCAACCCTGCACCTTCACCCGACGTCAGAACAGAGTTCAGGACCTGGCCTAACTCGTTTCCGATATTGGACATCAGTGTCCAATCAGTGTGGGTGCCGCACTGTCCCCGATCCCGCCAGCCAGCTTCTTGGTGATCTGTAAAACAAACACAAGCACTAAGAAGTAAACCAATTTCCTGTTTTGTAATTATACATGTTATATTTTATATAGTTTTTACGCTAACCTTCTTTGTTGAATCCATTTTCAGAATTCTACCATAGGTAGAAGTGATCACTCCCTTCATCTCATCCAGATGGCTGAGAATGTCGTTGGAGTGGACCGTCTCAAACCATTGAGCAAGTGGAAGGGGCCTGAAGGTTGGTGGAGGAAGATAGACAGCTGCAGAGGGGATGAAGGTAGCCATCTTCTTGTGCCGCTCACAGTCCGAGAGGTAGCGGATGGTCTGCCGTGCCCACTCCTCACTGTGCGCTTCTTCCATCGCAGACTGGACGTAGGAGGAACTGTTTCCACTGGTCCTTGGCTTGAGGAAAGTCACTGCTTTTCTGTCCAGAGCCAGCTGGGTGGTGAGGACAGCGGGGAACAGGCTCCTGTGTGCCACATCCAACTGGGACAGAATATCCTGGCTCCATGGGCAGACTAAGAGGGAAGGGTTCAAACACTTGCTGCAACGTGGATAGTCCCCTCCCACTAGGTAATAGCGGCTATCCACATCGATCACCTCCCTGACCTTTCTGTATATGCCGGAGCTGTTCATTTTCCCGGAACATTTTGGGCATTTTAAGGAAATCCCCCACATCCTCATGGGTGCCCAGATTAACAGCCTCTGCCGGTGGTACCACCCCGCTCAGGACGAGAGGGTTTGGGCTCCAGTGGGGGGTGAAACCAGCAGGCTTCAAATTTCTGCTTGAGCTGACCTGTAGGCTCATATAGACACTTGGCAATCCACACCTGATCTGCCGGTTGGATGACTTTCCGAAACTTATCGGGAAGAAAACCTTTCCAAACTACTGGAGTTGGTTTAGGTGGAGTTGCAGTGTGGTAAGGCGCGGCACAGCTATTTGAAGGAGGGAGCAGAGATGGAGTTGGCCTCGGTGGTAGTAGTGTGGGCTTCGGTGGTGATGGCGTTGGCTTCGATGTTAGGACTGTTGGCTTTTGCATCGATGGCATAACGAATCCTGCATAGTGAACCTGTTGAATATGGTTCAAAAGACCAACAGTACCCTCCACCTTGGCCCCACAGGTGTCACACGTCTCCTCAGTATGGTGGTCAGACAGGTGCTCTGAAAAATGTGCTGCCTCCACAAGCTGGTTGCACCCGTAGCACTGCAATTCCTGTCCTGCCACTGATGGCCCTGCCTCCTTGTCTCCTCTCTCTGCCTCTGCCTCTTTGTGGGACCGGGCTCCCCCTGCATCCGTGACTCCTCTCCTTGTCTCTGTGTCTCTTCTCCCTGCCTCCTTGTCTCCTCTCCCTGCCTCTGCCTCTGTGTGGGACTGGGCTCCCCCTGCATCCGTGACTCCTCTCCTTGTCTCTGTGTCTCTTCTCCCTGCCTCCTTGTCTCCTCTCCCTGCCTCTGCCTCTGTGTGGGACTGGGCTCCCCCTGCATCCGTGACTCCTCTCCTTGTCTCTGTGTCTCTTCTCCCTGCCTCCTTGTCTCCTCTCCCTGCCTCTGCCTCTGTGTGGGACCGGGCTCCCCCTGCATCCGTGTCTCCTCTTCCTGCCTCTGAGCCGACTCGGACTCGCCCTGCCTCCGTCTCAACTACTCCTGCCTCACTGGACCCAGCTCCTGATGACAGATCTGCTGGCTGGGGGGGGGGGTTCACAAAGAGAGGCCATGGTACATTCATCTAAGAATCCTACACTACTAGTTTTCTCCAGTTGTTAAATTACATCAGGCATTACTGCAAAATCACTGAAGCCCACCAGAGGAAGAAACAAGCAAACCTGTAAACAATCAATTAGTAAATAACTCACTTACCTTGTGGAACCCACAGGGGAAAATAATTTCACATACCTTGTGGAAGCCACAGGAGCACTGAAGGCTTCTCCCGAAAAGATCCTTACTACCACTATGGCTCTGCAGGGGGCAAGCATCGATGTTCTCCAAGGCCTTTTTCCATTTCTTGGCCCCTGGCCGTTTGCCAGTCGAGAAGCGGTAAAGGCCCTGGGCATATTTTATACAGAGGTCCCTCCAGTAGCTGTCTGGCTTTCCTGTCTTAGTCATCTGCGAACATTAAATATAAAACAGGTTAATGTCGAGCTAGGCTATGTGTGTGTACAGACAGACAGAGTGGAGGAAATTATTATAATCTGTGTGTGTGTGTGTGTGTGTGTATTTATGTAGGTAGGTAGGTATGTTTTGCAGTACTGTTTTATTATTGTTAATAATTAAACTTGGCACAAGCATGTCATAAGCATGTCTGGACACATCTGCACTCTGCCCCAACAAATAACGAGGCTCCATTACCGGAGGGGACGAACCCTGGCACAATTATTTCACATCACAAGACATCATTAAACGGCAAATGAATAAGTTATTATTGGTCTTCTGATTCTATCATATCGCCAATATCCCCACACTGCTGGCCGTAGTAGGTATGTTTTGCAGTACTGTTTTATTATTGTTAATAATTAAACTTGGCACAAGCATGTCATAAGCATGTCTGGACACATCTGCACTCTGCCCCAACATATAACGAGGCTCCATTACCAGAGGGGACGAACCCTGGCACAATTATTTCACATCACAAGACATCATTAAACGGCAAATAAATAATTTATTATTGGTCTTCTGATTCTATCATATCGCCAATATCCCCACACTGCTGGCCGTAGTAGGTATGTTTTGCAGTACTGTTTTATTATTGTTAATAATTAAACTTGGCACAAGCATGTCATAAGCATGTCTGGACACATCTGCACTCTGCCCTAACATATAACGAGGGTCCATTACCGGAGGGGACGAACCCTGGCACAATTATTTCACATCACAAGACATCATTAAACGGCAAATAAATAAGTTATTATTGGTCTTCTGATTCTTTCATATCGCCAATATCCCCACACTGCTGGCCGTAGCCACACAGTTTTAGTATGCACAGCAGTCAGAAGCTCCGTTAGAAAAGTGGCCAAGTAACAAGAAAGTTGAAATACAAAGTTGAATATCATGCTGCCGGGACGAGAAATGCAATCGCAAATGCAAGTATTAATCAAGTTTCCAAACCTTTTTCCTGAGTCTGTAGTGATGCGGTGGAAAAGAATGGCTGCGACTTCAGAGTTGTAGATATATCTCTCTATAGCTCTGCTGCGACTCTAAAGCGATAACCACGCCTCCTCGGTCACGTGACACAATTCGGAATCAGTGTTCGGACCTTGTTCGGACCTTGTTTGAAACTCTTTGATCTCGTTCGGAATGTGTTCGGACCTCGTTCGGAATGTGTTCGGACCTCGTTCGGAATTGTTCGGACCTTTTGTAATGTGTTAGGACCTCGGAGACAGTCCAGAAACTGACAGGTACGGCCACCCCATCAGCTTACTTTCCATGAAATAACTTTTTATTTTTTCCGAGATGTGGTCGAGACGAAATATGGGTAAGAAAGAATTATTGAAAAAGTGTTTAAAGTCTAGGTGTTGGAAAAATGGAAGAGGGACACAGCGTAGAATCGTCGTCTGAAGCTACGCTGCTCTAATAGGTTCCACCGAGACTTGAACTCGGATCGCTGGATTCAGAGTCCAGAGTGCTAACCATTACACCATGGAACCATTTAATCATAGACTGTTTCAGTAGGCTGTGCAACCGTTCTTTAAACTAAACATAAGTGAAAATGACAAATTGAACAGTTCCACCGAGATTTCAGTTTGGGTTTGATAATTTTCTAGTATAATTTATGTCATTGTGGCATTGGTGGTATAGTGGTGAGCATAGCTGCCTTCCAAGCAGTTGACCTGGGTTCGATTCCCGGCCAATGCATTGGTTTGATTTTTCGAATGCCACAGGGATTAGGA
>NC_044064.1:19988004-20093004 GCF_902167405.1 Gadus morhua | reverse complement strand
GCGGCCGAGTGGCCACTGAGCGCTCTGAAGCTGCTGAGTGCGCCTGGAGGAACAACGAAGGAGCACCCAGAGAGAAACACAAGAGGAGGACCCCAGTTAGTGGCCGTATGGGCGTGTCCGTACCCTGTGTAGGGAATCAGGCTTAACACCGTACAACAACTAAATACACACTTGATATATTAGCATTTGTTTATTTTAGGTACTGGCGTAAGTAACCGCGTACCCCAATAAGTAAAATAACCTCTGTATCATTTGCATCAAAATTTGCATTTTACTCTTAAGTCTTTACACATGCAACCGCAAAATTCTACATTGTTCTACGTAAAACGTGAAATCTGTTTCTCACAGGCTTGTCTGCACATAAAGATACTCAGGGTATGTCCGGTGGGTGTGTCGTTACATGGTACTGCACCTAGCTAACGGCTAGCTTCATCTCTGCAGCTGGGCTTTGGCTAACTAGCTAGCTTGTGTGGTCTTACCTGTATTAGCCAACCCCAGGACTGCTTGTCTACCACAATAGTTAGGACTGAACTGGACTGGGGAGGAAGTAAAGGCAGGTTTTCTAAGATGGGGTGGACGGTTCAGGTCAGGTCAGTCAAATCAGCTTTTAGTGGCAACTTTAAAGAATTGCAAACCGCTTCAAATGAATCATGAAAGAAAAGGAGAGAATCCATCTGGATGAGGTAGCACAGAGATAAGACTATGAATCAGTAATAAAGAACTAATGAATGAACACTTTGAGGACGTCAACCAATGAGAAATAGCATTTCAAACCCACAAAGCAAAGCTCTAGACTCTAACAGGCTGGTTGGCATAGCGACGGCCGTCCACCGTTCGCTTGTACCTGCGCTGGCGGGCTTCCTGGCGGCCGGGCGGTGGCGCGACTCGATAAACACCTGCTGCCCGCTGCTCTTCACCTGGTGCACGTCCTTGCACATCTGCTGGAAGGTCATCTGCAACACACACCACGAGGTCAGGGGCTGGGCCGTCGGACGCACACCTTGAGGGCCCTTTGGGGGCCCTATGAGGGCCCTATTAGGGCCCCATGAAGTCCCTATTAGGGCCCCATGAGAGCCCCATGAGAGCCCTATTAGGGCCCCATGAGAGCCCCATGAGAGCCCTATTAGGGCCCCATGAGAGCCCTATTAGGGCCCAATGAGAGCCCTTTGAGGGCCCCATGAGAGCCCTTTGAGGGCCCCATGAGGGCCCCATGAGAGCCCTTTGAAGGCCCCATGAGCGCCCTTTGAGGGCCATCAAAGGGCCCCATGAGAGCCCTTTTGGGTGGTTTGAGACGGCGGCGGCCAGACGTACGGGCTTGTGTGTGGCGGCGGCGGTGGCGGCGAGCGCCGTGGCGATGGCCAGGGCGGTGGCGGCGGCCACGCCCTCCTGCGCCGGGGGGTCGTTGCTGTCGCTGGAGGAGGAGGCCGGGGCCCGCGGGGGCTGCGAGCGGCGGGAGGCCTGGGACACGCTGGAGCCCCGGGACCCCCCGCCGTGCACGGGCCGCCCCAGCAGCCGGTGGATCTGCTCGCTAAGCGGCGCCATGTCGGGCGTGGCGCCGCGGCCCTCGCAGCCGCGCAGCACGGTGAACACGTCCTCGTTGAGCGGGCTCCTGGGGGCCGGGGGTCACAGCGGTTAAAGACCCCAACCCAAACGGACAGTGTACCTCTGAATACATAAAGCTAGCGTAGCTGCTGTCGGCCAATCGGCTCTCCCTGAGCTCAAAGCGTCCGCGTGCCGGGACTCACGTGCGCACTTTGTGGCGGCCCACGATGAAGGCCACCTTGCGGCTCCAGGGGTTGACGAAGGACGACCAGCTGGTGTCCAGGGTCAGGTACTCGCCGCTGCGGGCGCACATCCTCAGGGGGGCGTGGTCGAAAGGCTGCCCGGCACACTGCAGGACTGGAGGAGAGAGCACACGGCCAGGGGGTTAGAGCACAGCCCCATCCCACCGCAGGAGGGGACGGTGTGAGGCAAGAGGACCGAGGTCAGGAGGTTGCTACGGGGAAAAGGGGAAAACAAACGCTGTGTTTTTGTGTCACACAAAAGCGTACATAATCGATCTAAACAGATGTATCAGAGAGGGCGAGAGAGGCAGAGGGGCTCACTCTTCTTGTGGATGGCCACCAGGATGGGTCGGTCCTCAGGGTGGATGTAGAGGAGGATTGGGGTCCCCACCAGGTCCTGGGGGAGGTATCCTAGCAACGGCACCGCCCTGCAGACACACACACACACGGTTACACACCGAGCTCTGGCGGCGGCGGGCACAGCGGCCTTCTGAAGGCCTTCTGAAGGTCTGGGCGCTGACCTGTCGTCCACCTCCTGGAAGAGGCACCCCGGCGTGTGGCTGGTGGTGAAGACCCGCTTGTCCGTCGGGATGCGAGGGGCTGTGGGGGGGAGGGGGGGGGGGCGTTTAGAGGACGGCTGCGGCAGCAGGTGATGAACACTGTGTGTGCAGTCGCTCGTTAGGGATCACTGCCTTTTAGTTTAGGGTTCTTGTTTCTTCAAACAAAAGAGGGATAACATTTGTCCACAGTGATGCGTATAATGTGATATTTAGTCGATGCATCAGTGTCCCCCATGGCGGAGCCTCCCTACCTACCTTCGTATCCCGAGTGCACGCGCTCCGCCAGCAGCAGGCAGCAGGGCTGGGGCGCGGAGTCCTCCGAGGGCCGCAGGGTCAGCTGGTACGGCGAGAGGCGGAACGGGGCGTAGCGCAGCGGGCCGCCGCCCACCCGCGGCACGCCGACGCGGCAGAACATGGACTTCTCCTGGGCGGCGTCGGGCGGCGCCGACTCTGGGGGGGGAACACGGGGTTCAGGGCAGTGTCGAGCACGGATCGACTCACAGGCCGATTCATTCAGCACCTGCTGCCGACCTGAAGGAACCACGCCCGCTCCACTCACCGGAGCCCGTGCAGGACGCCCAGGGGGGCAGGCGGCAGGGTGCCGTGTGGCTGTAGAAGGTGCTGACGTCCTGCGGGGCCAGGAGCTCTGAGAACACCGTGCCCTGGAGGTCCTCGGGCGTGCAGCGGAGCAGCGAGGCGCCCTGGGGCGAGACGTACACCACCTTGCCCGACAGGAAGGACACGGCCATGGAGAAGGTGTCCTGTGGGGACGGGAGGGCCAGCGTTAGCCCCCGCTGGCTGAAGGGTGAGGGGGAGAGGGACGGAGCGGGCTGAGCGTCTCACCGTGTTCCTCAGGGTGTACTCCGAGGTGATGGTGTCCAGCTCCTCGGCGGTGAAGGAGGACAGGTCCAGGCTGCAGCCGTGGCCCTCCTCCACGCTCCACTGGTGGTAGTACTCCTGGTTGGCTGGGGAAGCGAGCACACGCCGGGGGTTAGAGGCCGAGGCGTACCGAGCACACGACCAGGCGGGCGGCCCCGAGCGCCACGATGAGTCTCCTTACCTCGGACTTGTTTGACGCAGTTGAGGGCGTACTTGAGGGCGTCCAGGGTGCTGGAGTGGCCCTTGGTCTTGCGCTCTACGGGCAGCCGGATCTTGAGCTCCTTCAGGGCCTTCATGAGCTCCTTCTGGGTGCGCAGCCGCGCCGACTGGTCGCTGCTGCAGCCCGACGTGGAGGGGGGGTCCTGCTCCGAGCTGGTGGAGAGCAGGCTGTAGGCCAGAGAGCCGCCGGGCGGGGACAGGCTCTGGGAGGTGGTGCTGGGGGGGGCGAGGAGGGAGGAGCGGGAAGAGAGAGGGGGAGACGACTTTAAAGATTGGATTGACAAAGTACACTTTGGTAAATATCTAACCATGGACTCGCTAGTCACTCTGAACGGCATGAGCTGGCGGCAAGCTAGCCAAGAGTTTGAGGTGACCATTCAAAGAACGTCCTCATTCTCTTCATCCTCTTCCCAGATGATTTTCCATGCGTGAAGGCTGTCTATTTGACAACACTAGGACTCCATCGCGGCGGTATTGCCCCTCCTATCATCGCCCGGAGCTGCGCAGAATCACAGCCAGGTTCTCCATTGTTCCGTGTCGTCAGGAGGTTATGTCATAACCGGCCAACAGACCCCCACAACCCTCTCAGGAGCCCCACTCCCCTCCAGGGTTCCCTGGCGGTCGACGTCAGTGAGAAAGCACACGTGGCCAGCCCTCATGGCCATGGCTGTTGTGTACCGGCGGTTTTCATACATGTTCCCCTCATCCTCCGGTCCACCGCTGGGCTCAGGGTTCCTCACAGCGCCCTCGTGTGGACACAACATTGTACGCTACAACGCCATACAGTGGGAAGGTTAACTTTCTTGCAATGTCCCTGAAACTACAACGCAAACATCCATTCAGCCAAAGCAACGGGTCAGATAATATACACACCCATTATTTTTCCTAATTTCTCTGCCTTTTCTTTAATTGTTTAATTAGTATTATCTGTTGGTATACTGTAGTGCAGCTGAGGCCACATCGGCCCTGGTTACACACCAGAAGTGCTGAAGCAAACATCCCAAACACATTACTGGGGCCAAGATGTACACGGTGAATTAATGCCGACCGAGCCGTCAACACCATGTGTGATATCACACGTGGTGTGATCCAATATTTCACAATAAGAATGTGACATTTCACAGTAAGAGCATGTGACATTTCACAGTAAGTGCATGAGACATTTCACAGTAAGAGCATGAGACATTTCACAGTAAGAGCATGTGACATTTCACAGTAAGTGCATGAGACATTTCACAGTAAGAGCATGAGACATTTCACAGTAAGAGCATGAGACATTTCACAGTAAGAGCCCCCCCTCACCTCTTGCTGCTCTCGGTCAGCCTCATGCCAGAGTCCTTCCCATTGGACGAGTTGTGGGAGCTCCGGGTGGACTGCCGGCCCTGCGAGCTGTTCTCCCGCTCCCCGGAGTCGTTGCCGCTCGACGTGCCGTCGTTGTCGTCGGAGGTGGGGGGGCCCCTCCGGTCGCTGGAGCCCCCGGGGGAGGAGCCCCGGGGGGGGGAGGAGCCTCCCTCTGCCCCTGCCTCCTGGATGCTGACCGAGCCGCCGCTCAGGGGCCCCGGGTCCCCCGAGGCTTCCTGCTCGCCCTCCTCCTTCTTGGGGACCCTGGTGCCGCGGCCCCTGGTGCTGAGGCCGGGGCCCGGTACGGAGCGGTCGTAGCTCATGCTGGTGTGGGACGAGGCCCTGACAGCTCGGGGGGGGGGGGGGTTCTGAGGTCAGAGAGGTCGAGGAAGCTCTGAAGAATGATACTTTAAGTGAGGTGAGGTTTAAGTGGGACAGCTAGGGCTGCATGTGGGCTTCATGGTGTGGTGTTAGCTGGTAGAACCAAGCAGCGAAGGGCCTGGAGTCTCTTCAACACATGGGTCCAGAGAAGCCTTCTCCTCACCTCTGGGGGGGTGTGGGACTGCAGAACAGCGCCTGGAGAGGAGGAGTCAAGAGTCAAGATGTGTGGAGAGATGTCCTGAACAGGTAAACAGTTACGGGTATAGGCGTCATGGTTAAATCTTCCGCGTCAGCTCCGACCCAGAGAGGGATATTGGCTCACTGGCGCCGGGCCCATTAGTGTGCACTTTAGATTACTTTGTACCATGACCGTACAGCGGGAGGCGGGGCGTAAATCAGGCCACAAACTGCGCAAGTAAGAAATCCCACCGACTTCAACCCCATTAATCCATTAAGCCCTGCCAGAAGGCAAGACATGGCTCTGTGACTGGTCCAAACTCTCCTTTGCCTCGCCCCATGGATTAGATAAGGTTATTGTTTAGATTATGTTAGCGTTAACATTGGTTTACTTTAGTGATTTTCTTTGGACAAGGTTGCGACAGCTGCTTCCAAACCTATGACACTATTTTGATTAAAAGAAGTCACAACCATATCCCCAAATGAGAAAATGTCAAAGTCAAACCATACCGAAAGATACATCTTCAAGCATTATACCAATACAATGGTCAATGTTGTAAAATAAATAAAGTTGTTGGTCAAGTTGGTAATTACACAGTTAATATAATAATCTCTGTGCTGGCTCCCTGCCTTGTTCAAGAGCAAAGGTTGCAGATTGGACCAAAACAATGATTACAGCTGGCACAGTGAGCACCTAGCACCTAGAAAAACAACCAGGCACTAGATGGCATGAACCCTGGGGTTTGTTAACTGATTTCAGATGAACTCACTTGTCCACACACTGTTAAGACTGGATGGTTCACATGGGGAACGATCACGGTGGACATTGGGGAACAGTACTAGAAGCATGACATAGAGCATCAGAGACTAAGCATACAATCATCTTAGATACATTCATCGAATGTACCCAAGTCGTCTAATGAACAGTTATCTTCAGCCCACAGAAGATAAACAGTCCGTATGGATCAGTGAACATACACAGGGTAAGTTCCCAGCGTCGGTTCTCCGTGTGACAGAGTTCCAGTAAACGATGGCCAATTCACAGCCTGGGCAGCAGTAATAGCAAGATTGGCAGTGCCCATGTCACGATACGAATGATATATTTACCGACAGATGTCGCGATATGAACATTGACAGGTGGCACAGAATATCGGGGCTCTCCAAACCAGGAAAAGGTATAGAATAAAGGAAGACATACCAAGGAGGTGTGCATGTGATGGGTTTAATACCGCAGCAACAGGGATATGTGTCCTGACAGGTTAGGAGGTGTTTATAGACAAATAATAAACCCCCTCACTTTTCTGCAGGGATTTCCACTTTCTAAACTGCGAATCCTTCTTGTTATAGTGTCTGTGCGGCGTCAGTAAACCGTGTCCGTGTAGGCTGTGTTGTTGTGCGCCCGGTCTACCGCCTCATCTCAACACACCTGACCTGTGCGTACGTCCTGCAGCACGTGTCCGCCGCCGTGCGCCCCGCAAGCTTCCCCCGTTGCTCATTGGACGACACGCTAGCCTCTCTGAGCCAATGAGAATCCTCAGCGGCCCCGATTGGCCAGCTCGGACACGCGGCACACACTGCTCCACACCCCGCTGCTCCCTGTTCACTACTTCCCGAGTCCCCATACCGCCTTTACTCAAGCGCGACGCAGTTAACTATAGTAGCCTACTTGTTTCTTGTTTTTACAATGTGTATGATACTGCGTGGAGTGGATGTTATTGACAACCACAGTAACTTAAACTAAATTGGTAATATCAGAAGGATGGCCAGAGACCAACGTGTTCCCCCCTCGGGCTCCGGGTGTCTCATCAGGCTATTTCAACTAGTCTGCTTCTTGCGTGTGATAGCAAATTACTCATTATCTCAACAACATCAAGACCTGTCATCGAAACGGGCGCATGCCTTAACGAAAATATAAAAACTCCTTCATTCATATACTTTATTATTTTTCTGTGTCCTGCAGTGCACTTTGCAACAAAGTGCACTGCATGTTGCCACCCTAAATGAGTTGAGTACCAGAGGGCATGAAACGATAGACTGCAGAAAGCTCATGCAGACCATGTGAACTCAAAACTCATTTTAGACAGGTGAGATGCACCGGACCATTTCATAGTCTTATGAACAAAGACAAGTCAAAAGATATCCTGCCAACGTTACTGCGAAAGCCAGTGATCACGACACAGGATAGGTAAAGGATGTCACGCTTCAATATCTGCCGTCTGCACACAAGCATCAGATGAGCAGAACCTTCAGAGCCTGAATCCACAGCATCTGGTGGAGAACATGTTCTAACACCGTTGTTAACTGCATATTAATAAACGGTTCTGTTTTTACTGTAAAACATTATCTCCAAATGTGTTTGGTTGTGGGCTGCTGATAATTCAATGACGTACGCAGCTTTACCTGTTAGTCTAACATAAAAGATGAGAGATGAATATCACGCATGCATCACATGCAAACGTGCGGATCTCCTACAGCCTAACATATTCCTTACGACGTGGAGCAGATCTCAAGAGTGGTCTGCCTTGAACAACAGGTCATATCTGGACTAGTAATGCATGTTGACATGCTGTGTAACATTAGGCACGCTGGATCAGCTGAGACACAATGTTCCCAGTTAAAACCATGTTAAGGCTGTAATGTAAAGACCATAACACCCATCACAACAATCACAACAATCACACACAACAGTCATAAACTGGTGCAACAAACCAAACATAATTCTAGTAGTTTGGTTCCAACCTGAAAACACGGAGAGGTCTAATAACACCACTCCTCTGACACATGCACAATAATAATAAATGATGAACATAATATAAAGCGATCTTACCTTATTTTTTCCTCTTAATGGTTTAATGGTGAGAATCGGCGAGGTGTTGAGATGTTGTGCAGGTCTGTTGTGGGCTGCTACCGCTGTATCTGTGTGCTCAGTCGGCTGCAGACCTCTCCCTCCTCCTGGTTTACACGCAGGGCTCCACGTGCCCGCTGGAAACGAAGCCCATTGGCCGTCTGTGGACGATAGACACGCCCCCGACGTTTCTCATTGGTCACGGTGGGCGTGGTTTGCGGCACGGGGCCCCGCGCTCACGTTGAAGTGTGTGTGGCCAGAGCGAGCGAAAGCAACCTGGCACGCAGGAGGCCATAATCCCAGTAATGCAGACGCAATCATGTTTTTCTGTATTAAAAATACATGTTTATCTTGAGGTGGCGTGCTGTTTGTAAGCGCGCTTTTCCTCTTTACATCGCAATTAATAGCAGTAAAAACGAGGATTTACATCTATTCGAGAATTGGTCATCTTAATTGTATAACTAGAATCCCCGTTGCGCTTCTTGCTCCGTATATACGGCTGCAGCAAAGCCCAGTATACACAATCCCACGTGCTTTCTGCAGCAGACAGGCGCTCCAGCTGATGTCCTCTTCACTACAGCCGGAGCACGCGGCCGGCAGTGTGGTGGGGCGGAGCAGTAAGTGTGTTTGCCATATTGGACCTGATTTCCCGACCAATCCCACCCGCCTCAATTGGCTGGAAATATGGCCCAATCTGGCAACGCTGACCAGTAAACACAGACAATCTAGGGCAGGGACCTCAGTCTGTGGGGGGGGGGGGGGGGGTGGAAGCATGTGTTGACAGGTGAGCTGTAGTAATGTAGTATAATGTACTACATTAGTACAATGTCGTATATTGTAGTTTACTGTAGTATAATGTACTACTGTAATATAATGTAGAACTAGGCACTATAGTATAATGTAGTGTACTGTAGCACAATGTAGTCTAATGTTCTACTGTATATGATGTATGATGTACTCCTGTAGTATAATGTAGTTTTATGTATTGTATGGTAGTATAATGTACTACTGTAGTATAATGTAGTACTATGTAATACTGTAGTTAGTGTAGTCTAATGTACTACTGTACCATAATGTAGTATAATTTAGTGTACTCTAGTATAATGTAGTACTACTACTACTGTAGTATGTAGTCCGCAGTCCCCAACCACCGGGCCGCGGCCCGGTACACATTCCTAACCGGGCCGTAGGTTAGTAGGCTAAGACATGATTTAAATTATTATTATTATTATTATTATTATTTTATTTTTTTTAATTCATGCAAAATGCATGCACACTTAATAAACTCGATTTACTTCGCAATACTGTCACTCTTTTACATGCCATAAGTCTATATGCAGTTGTTATATTGCATATAACATCTTTGCATTTTTGGCAAGGTCCTAACTTCCTTTCTTAGGAAGTTAGGACCTTGCCAAAAATGTCTGTCTGTCTGTCCCATTCTCAACACGTATTGGCTTCAGCGGCTGCGCGCGCAGCCTAAGCTCACTTCATTTGTTCAGTTCAACAGTAGTGTCACACTATGAGCTCAGCTCAACCCTACACTCCAGGGGAGAATGACGACTGTCTTTAAACTGCAAGATAAAGTGGCTGCATTTAAAGTCAAGCTTGATTTGTGGGGACGACGAGTGGACAGGGGAGTATGTATTCGATATGTTCCAAACATTAGTGGGGATTTTGGGAGAGACTGAGGCACGGCCCATACTCTCGCAGCTGGTGCGCGATCACCTTGTTGCGCTTTCAAATGAATTAGATCGTTACTTCCCATCCTCCAAAGATCCACAGCGAACGAATGAGTCGATCCGCAACCCATTTGTAAATGTCCCGAATCACTTGTCAGTAAAGGAGGAAGATCAATTGATCGAAATAGCAAATGATGGTGGTCTTAAAAGTGTGTTTGAGCAAACCTCTCTGGCGCGTTTTTGGATCAAAACCAAAGCGGAATATCCCAAGATATCCGTAAAAGCGCTGAAAACGTTGCTTCCATTTCCCACCACGTAGGCCTACCTATGCGAGGCCGGGTTTTCGGCAATGACTGCAACTAAAACAAAATTGCGCAATCGATTGGACATATCAAACATGAGTATCACCCCCAGATGGAACTTTCTTTTTGTTCCCTTACTGACATTTTGTGTTGTGCATGTTTACACTTGATAGATGTTACTTCAAGTTTAGTTCAATATATTATTATATATTATTTGTTCATTTTTCACTTGTTCAAGTTCATGTTCTTTTTTAAGAGTTTGTTACCTTCAATGTTCATTGTTCACTGTTCAACACTATACGAAAATATCAACAAATTGGTACATAACATAACATAACCCAACACCCCAAGTTTCACAGCTAATGTAGCCGTTAGCACACCCAGGATCTCGTAATTACACACACACAGGGACACACACACCCCATTTAATTTATTTATTTCTGTTAAATGTATACATGTAAATTATTTTAATCAAAGAATTGGAAACGAACATTCCTGAACATTTGCTTAAGGTAACACACTCTGAGCACCTTTAAAACAAGACTAAAACAAGCGAGTCCCCTGGAGCAAAAAGAAAAAAGATGTCAGCAGATAAATCATATTGTCAGTGTAGCAACACTTAAGTCAGTGTTAGTTGCGTCTGTCTATATACTAGAACTTCTATGTTCTGCTATTTTTGGAGTTACCAGCTTCTTATCTTTTTCCTGTAGAAAGACCATTTCAATGTTCTGCTCGGGCAGCACCCAATATGGCATAGGTAGCCAGCTTGTATGTTCCGCTACACTAACCTGTTCCAAACCCAGCCTCCCAGCCCACTGATTAATATTTACAAAAAATGTTTATACTTATTGGCTCCGTCAGACTCTTGTAACAGGCACCTTGCTGGAAAAGTTTGATGACACCCACTTAGTTTTACCCAGTACTGCAACCCTAACTTAATGCGCCCTAACCATAAGGGCATTTCTCCCATTTCAATAAGCAGAGCAGGGACTGGGGAAGTTCTGAAGGCCCCACAGCAAAGCCTCAATGCCCTGGCCTGCAGCACATCTAGCCCTGCCAGAACAGACTTAGACGCAGACCCATACACAAAGCACCCATAGTCAAGAGAAGATCTGATCATGGCCTGGAAAATTAGAAGCATTGTCTCCCTGTCAGCCCCCACTCACAGCCAGCTACACTTCTGATAACATTCAAAACTTTTTCACACTTCAACAAAAAACTTCTGACATGCACAGCCCAAGTCATCCGCTCTTCAAACCAAACACCCCACAATTTGAAAGCTTTTACC
Source organism: Gadus morhua (assembly GCF_902167405.1). Classification (NCBI taxonomy): domain Eukaryota; kingdom Metazoa; phylum Chordata; class Actinopteri; order Gadiformes; family Gadidae; genus Gadus; species Gadus morhua. The sequence goes on along the minus strand of NC_044064.1, from coordinate 20,081,546 downwards.
TTCTCCAGTGGAGACCAATACATATACAATGCAATATGAGGCACCTTCCTCTTAAAGCCAAATACCATATTTAGACTTCGAGGCAGATATTTCGAAGCACCATGTGTTCCCCCATTCCTCTACTGACACCAAATCTCTTTGAATCTGCTTTAAAATAAACTCAACATTTCGCCCTCTTTTCCCGATAGCCCCATCGTCGGCAAACAAAGACAACCCGAATGCTCCCTCTACTTTGCAGAAAATGTCATTAATCATTATATTGAATAAAACGACTAATAACACTTCCCTGTGGGGTTCCATTCTCTATTTCTACACTCTTTGAACTAACACCACCCACCATGACTTGTATAGTTCTATTCATTAAAAAATCCTTAATCCAATTAAACATCCTCCCCCTCACTCCTAAATCAAACATTTTAATCATTAAACCCTCCTTCCACAAGGAATCATACGCCTTCTCAATATCCAGAAATACACTGACTACACTTTCCTTATTGCTAAATGCCCATTCCCATTGCGGAAACTATTCCGAAAACCAACAAAGAGTCCTTTGGTCTCTAAAAAATTCACTAATCTATTAGTAACAATTTTCTCCATAATTTTACATTGCACTGCTGTGAGTGCTATAGGACGGTATGAACTAGGGTCAGACGCCTCTTTGCCTGGCTTCAAGATAGGGACCACAACCGCATGTTTCCATTCCTTTTTTTGTCAAACAACCCCCTGCCCACACAGTATTAAACAAAGCCAAAATGTCCTCGAGTACCATATCATCCAGATGTTTAAATACCTCGTATGACAACTTCTCCCTGGGGTAGTATTTTCCCCAGACATAATTGCTTCTTTCAACTCCTTAATAGTAAAAAACAGATTAATGGGATTAGCATTACCTAAACTCCCCTCCAATTTCCACTGATCAACTGTCATCAACTCTGCCCTTGTGGTAGAAATTAACCTTACATTTTATGTTAAACTATGATTATTATTAGGGCTACATATCATATAGATACTTTAATAGTGGAAAACAGCTGATCACCTTTAGCCTAGATGTTATGTGCCGTGTGACACCAGTGAGTGAGTCCAGTCCATTCCCATCTGATGTGTCACACCAGTAAGAGAGTCCAGTCTACTCCCATTTTGATGTACTCTCTAAAGACAATGCTTACATTCACACGTGTGCATCATCTCTGTTTGTATAAGGATAATATATGTTCTAAGGTCACATTGTGATCCAGAAGACATGGGAATATGCTGACATCCACACAGTATGACCCAGAAAAACATTCTGTGCACATCAATATTTGATGAAAGTCCAACTTTGTATTGTGTAAAGGATTGGGGATATAAGGAGCTGTCCGGGATTCATTCGGCAGTGTGTATTCGCGAATACCATTCGGCTTTGTTGTCTCTCGTTTGCGGGCGGCAATAAACTCTCCATCTATACTTGACCTGGACTCTCGATTCCTCTTTGCTTATAGCTAGTTGAAGTGAATTAGATAAGTTGTTATTATTAATGCCACCACACCCTCTTCCTACATCTCTCAACTCCCAGGCTCCCTGAACTGTGCACTGCTTGAAAACGTTCAACAAACATGTCTGCTTTTTCCTTATTGGAAACTGCTACACTCACTCCTTTCTGTAACACAGGCATTGATCTGCTTTTGTATACCCCTGCCATTTTACGTACAGCTGACCACAGCTGCCTTACTGGAGTCTCAGGACCTAGCGTACCACAAAACTTCCTCCAACTACATCTCTTTGCCTCTTTAATAACTCTTCTTGCCACTGCCCTTAATCTTTTATACTCTGTTGCATTAAACATTATTGGGTATTTTTTTAATCTTCTATATGCTACATTCCTATTCCTTACAGCTTCGTCAAACTCTTCATTGCACCATGGAACCAGCCTGCTTCACAGGAATGTAACAACGAGCAGCCTCATGTATCACGAAGCTAATGGCAGAATTCAAATTGTCCACAGAATCCTCACTGTCAACCTCTCTAATTAAGCTTTGAGCACTCTCCTGGAACTTATCCCATTTAGCTTTAGAAAAATTATACCTAGGAACCCTCTCTTCCACTTCTCACCTCAAATCCCTACCAAACTTGCAAATAATTGGATAATGATCGCTTCCAAGAGTGTATTTGTCCATTACATCCCATTCACCAGTTCTAGCTAAATTTGAAGAAGCAATTGATAAATCTATTTGACTACATGTGTTTCTCAGAATATCTAGTTGGCCTTCCATCATTTATCACTACCAGATCGTACTTATCTAAAAAATCTTCGATTATCACACCATTACTATCCCTGTGATCACTGCCCCATAAAGGATTATGCACATTAAAATCTCCAACCCATATAACAGGACACCTTACCTTCTCCATTATATCATCAAAATCCGACAATACCAAAGGTTTACAGGGGTTATAATAATTTAGCACAGTTATAGAGCCATGCCTGCTCCAAACTTCCACAGCCAAACACTCACCACAAGAACAAACATCAACTTTCCTATATTGCAATCCGTTCTTAACAAAAGTTGCCCAACCCCCACCTGATCTATCCGACCTATCCAACCTCAAACACTCATATCCTGGAATTACAAAATCAAGACAGGGCTTTAGCCATGTTTCTTGAATACAAATCAATTCTAGAGCATCTTTAACTTCATTAAGAAATCTCTTTAACTCCTGGCCATTCGCAATCAGACTCCGGGCATTCCATTGAAGAATATACCACATTCAAACGTTAAGGAACCTCATCATCATCGCTTACATCCTCCAAACTGTTGGTCCTCCTTCTCTGTCATGAATTGATGCAATTTTTCTGGCAGCTGCTTTGTTCCGAGGAACCTTTCGGCTGCCCCCACCACTAGCCTGATGATGTCTGACCTGTTAGCTGCTTTTTGAGCTCCCACCAATACATCAGAAACAAAAGCCAAAAATGACTCCTTATTAAAAACCAACATGTCAGAAGGAAGCGCCGGCAACAGTTTGGGCCCATCTCGCTGCCCCAACACTGCTCCTTCCCTAACAGTGGAATCTGTGCGTTCTCTAGCCACTCTTTGAACTGCCTCTGCATATGACACCTTGTCTTTCTCCCTTACAGCCTGCACTTGCCCAGCCCGGACTGAGTGCATACATCCACGAAGCGCTGCTGCATGATCTCCACCACAATTTGGGCACTTCGGAGCCTCTGCCTCACAATTCTGAATTACATGATCTCCACCGCATTTTGCACTTTCTTTTCCCCCGACAAGACCCAGCCACACGTCCAAATCGCTGGCAATTATAACAGCGCAGCGGTGGTCTAATGTACTCCCTTGCCTGATATGCCATACTGCCTAAAAACACTCTGCGGCAGCACACTGTCCGTGAATGTTAATAGGACCGGTGGATCCCCATCAGCTCCCTCCCTGCGCCTAAAACGCAGTACCTCAGATACCCTGCCGCCCTTAACATTTTCGAAGATTTCCTTCTCCGATAAACCAGCAAACCCTCCATACACAACTCCCCTGACTCCCTGCTGATTTCCTTTAGGGACCAAACTCTCCACCTTAACCACCAACTTTCCCACTGCCTGAGCATCATCATATTGTTACTGGTTTTTGCAGCAAACTCTCAGCATTCCATTCTATAATATTTTTGCTTGAGAACCTATCTGGTTCTCTAAAGTGCTAGTTATTTTCAATGGATGCCTACCTTTAAACCCCGGATCTCCCTGATTAGCCCCCTTAACTTTAAACAGCACCACAAACTCTTCATTTGCTCCAGGTCTCCTCACTTTACTTCCATCATCTCCTGATATTTCAGGTCTCTCACTAGATGCCATTCTCTTATTCCCCCCCTTTACCACACACACTGTCTGCCAATTACCCCCCTGAGCCCCCCCGCTCCCAGAAGCCATGGGCCTCAAACCCCTTACTTTCCATAACACTAACCTATATCTATACTAGTCCTATTATTATGAAAAGAAACAAAGATAAAAACGAATACACAAGGTCGCCATCCGCCTCCTGCTTCTTCTGCCTATTTATAATTCGAAATTCGTCCAGCCTTATACTACAGATCTCTAGGGTCTATAGCAAATGACCGCATTGTCTGATTACAGTTTGATTCATTTTTCACAATTTACCAGCTCTCGTTTTGAAGAATATTCACCGCGCCATTCTTTCTAATGGGAATCGTGACGTCTATACTATCAACATTTAGTGTACATATTTATAATATGAAATTCATCCCAGCCTTTATACCAAATATACTACTGGGTCTATAGCATATAACCACGTTTTCTGATTACAGTTTAATGCATTTTTCACAATTGACCAGCTCTCGTTTTGAAGCCTGAACAGACAATGTGACTGGGACTACTTAGCAGGTGTCCTTATTTCAGGGATTAATGGACACCCTGGAGCCAATCAGAATCGAGTATTCCAATCTGCGCCAACCGTTTGAAGTTATTTTTTCGCTTTGGGAAGTAGCCGTGTAATAAGCGGGATAATGTACAGAACGTCGTCGGCCATTATCGAAAATAAGCCTGTTCAGGCCGAAGCAATACACCTCCGCTGCGCGTCAGTGTAATAAACCACAGTAGTATAATGTAGTATTATGTAGTACTGTAGTATTATTTAGTCTAATGTACTACTGTAGTTTAACGTAGGCTACTGTAATGTAATGTATTATAAAGAACTACGATAGTATAATGTAGTATAATGTAGCATTATGTACTACTGTAATATATTGAAGTATAATGAACTACAGTTGTATAATGTAGTACCATGTACTACTGCAGTATAATGTAGTCCATTGCTATCAGGAAGAGACGTTATAAAGTTGTAGGCCAGGGGTGTCTGATTCAAACTTACTGAGGGCCATGTGGAGGGCTGTGAATAAAATCAGGGACCAGACAGTTTTCCATGTGTGTGTGTCATTCTTACCAGCAAAACTGATTAATAGAGCAAAATAGCATTTATCAATTGCTGAACAATGTTTTTGTATCGATAACTGCACAATTAAACAAACCACATTTGCATCACAGTACTTTTGTCTTTAACAAAACAACAAAAAAGATCTTTGTTACCAGCAAAACTGATTAATAAAGCAAAATAGTGAATGCAACAAGTCGTATCTCAAATTGTATGGCTTACTTTGGAAACTTGAAAGGACAACAATAGGGCCTATAATGCCAAACCTAAGCGAAATAGGCATTGTGCTTGCTATTTAGTTAAACTCTTACCAGACACTCTGCAGCTTTTCTTAGAAATGATCTTGTCTATTCTAGGCTTAATGTAATTTGCTATGGCCATACCGAGACCAGATGCTGGTCTGTGAGGCGGGAGCTGTGGGATGTCTTGTTCAGTTTCATCACGGAGAACATCTGTTCGCACGAGTAGGTGCTTCCAAACATAGACATGATGCGTGCAGCGTGAAGGCGAAGCCTTGGCATTGATTCAGGGAGTAGAGGTGCAAACTCAGCAGCCCCAACTGACTGGTACTGGGTCTTCAGAGCACTGTTACATTGCAATTCAATGAGTTCCAACTTCCAACTGCAAGTATTCAGGTGCAGTGTCATCATCAATTGCAAATGGATTTGCGAACAGATCAAGGTTGAATTAGCGGCGATCTCTCTGCTCCACTTATCCGCTTTTTTTTCCAAGGGGAGGATAACAGCATTGAAAGAGGTGAAAACCATTATAAGTCGGGGCATGTGGAGAGTTTCAGTAATGCCGGTGGGGAGATTGTTGGTCTTGTCCACGCCAGTCGCAGGGAGCGTGACGGCACATACGAGACATGAAGTCTTTCACATTGTGTTTTCTCTAGTCTTTAACTGAACAATTGCCCAATAAACGGTCAAACTCTTGACATGAAAAATTATCATTCAAATCCTCAAACAATCCGGGGCATGTAAAGACTGGGACCAGAAGATAATCACTTTCTCCATAGAAACCCATTCATATTTTACGATCCCATGTGCTCTACCGCAGGGGTTTTCAAAGTATGAGAGAGTGAGCCCCCCCTCAGAGAAAAAAATTCAGCTGAGCCCCCCCCCCCATGTTCTAAATACCTGTGTTTTGAAAGCTATCTTAATTATTTTACACATTTCAAACATCTCTGATCATAATTTTAAAACATTTGAAACATATTTTTTAAACATTTGAAACATAATTATTAAACATATTTTTGAAACATTACAACATCTTTGTGCGTTTTTAAACACATTTCTTCACAATTTAACAACTGTATCTAAGCATGTTTTAGCTTAACCTTTTTTAAATAAATTTGAACATCTTAATCTGTGTAAACTGCCAGTTTACACAGATTCATTCAGGGTCCCCGACTCTGAATTTCTTGAGTCGAATCAGATCTGCCTTTTCAGTCCAGAGATTCGACTATTCGGCGGGGTTTGTTTACCGGCGTTGCTATGTGGACCTAAATTATTATAAGCAACTGAAAACGATGCCGGTTTGAAACTAAAACTGTGGTTCTGAAAAAAGTATAAATGCTATCAAAATTCCGTTTCGATAGTATTGAAGATACAAGTCTGTATATTTGTTTAATGGTTTGAACGATGGTAAACGGTTGAAAAATGAATGAGTTACGATGTCTAAAAGTAGGTGTATCAGAATGGGCTGACGTCTTCAACGAAAACAGCTGAAAACGAAGCGGAATGAAACTAAAACTGTGATTCTGAAGAAATGTTTAATGATATCGAAATTCTGTTTAGATATTATTGAAGATACATGTGTGTAGATTTGTTAAATGGTTTGCACGAAGATAAACGGTTGAAAATTGATTTAGTTATGTTACTTCTACAGTTGAAGTACGAGTGATGATTTGAATCATCGACTTTCAGGTTTTTTTTCGGGTTTATTTTTTTCTCACGTCGCGCCCCCCCTGAAGAACTCTGGCGCCCCCCAGGGGGGGCGCGCCCCACAGTTTGACAACCACTGCTCTACCGGAAGGGGCGTGACTTCGCCACTCTATGAGAGACAACGCCCTAGACACTATGCTTGGACCAATAGAATGAGTACAAAAGCCATGTCTCAATGTTCCAACTGGTCAACACCATGGACATATTATAAAATGGACAACGGATTCCAAAATGGCGCCCATTCATTCCTATGTAAACTGCTCAATGGCGCAGGGCAACATCAAGGAGAGATATGCTTCCGCATCACGGGCAGGGCCGGATCTAGGCATAGGCATTCTAGGCACGTGCCTAGGGCCCATTTCCACAAGGGGGCCCAGAAAGAGGGAATGAAAAAAAAAAAAAAATGTAAAGAAAAAAAAAATAGAAATCCTGTCCAACACTCTTCTAAATGTGTACACATACAATGTATATATATTTTTTCAATAAAAAGTCAAATTAAAAAAAAAGTTTGTGTGAGACGACGCTCTCTACAGCGCTAAGGGGAACCCATGGGAAACCCCATACAATAAGTCCATGGGAAACCCTTAAGGGAAACCCCGTAATGTATATTAGCTAGCTAAAAAATAAATAAATAAAACTGTGTGTAAACGGGTTCAAAAGTCAAAGAAATCCATAGAGTTAAAACAATCTTAAATCGTTGTTTTGTTGTGACTCTTTGGTAATAAATTTAATGTGTACAATGAGTTGAGTGTTTTTTCAGTAATGTGTGTAAATCGATGTGCTAAGCTATAGCCTATTTTGTTCTAAATATATTATATTATCTTCTGGAACATAAGAACTTATATGAGGCTAAAATTAGCATTTTGTTGAAAACCAAGAAGTGCTCACGAACAGACGTGAACTCGCTCTGTTACGTCTCTCTTTACTCCCGTTTACAAACACGCAACTCTTTAAAACAAATATTTCGTCAATAGTTCGTCAATATTCGGTAACTGAAAATGATTTATTTTGCCATTTTCGGTGGCCGAACTTTCGGTGAATCCCTAAAATATAGAACTATGCTTTCAACTATTAATACAATTTATGGCACTCATAAATCCTCTCTTTTGATTGAGTGTGCTGCGCGTCGGGCTCCTGCTTAAGCTGGTCGGTCTTTATTTCTCGCGAGTGACCCGTTCGCTATACATTATCCCTTACATAAAAAATTGCATATAAACAGTTACATAGAGCCTGAAATGTGCATGAAAACCTAAATAAATAAGCATAAACAATAATCTTGTGGCAGGTAAAATGTGTGTCGTTTTTTCACCCAATCATAAAGTATCCGTTTGGAGGGGGCCCAAAAAAATGTGGTATGCCTAGTGTAATCTTTCCACTTAATCCGGCCCTGATCACGGGTACATAGCCACGCCCTACTTCATGACGTACCGGATGCAGAAATATTCTTATTTTTTTAGCATTGTTAGCATTGTAGCATCATAAGCGAGAGGTCTGAGCGATCGCAGTTGCATTGTTTACCAACCATGGAAGTAGAGGTTACTAATCCCCCGATGATTCTCTATGTTTTACAATTTTTATTTTAGATTAGTTTTCCCCTTTTTGACTTTATAAGAAAAGCACCTTGTATATACCTTTTTGAATGATAAAATGTGGGTGTTTTTGGCCAAATTTGCTAGATCTCTCTCTGTCTCTCTCCCCTCTCTCTCTCTCTCTCTCTCTCTCTCTCTCTCTCTCTCTCTCTCTCTCTCTCTCTCTCTCTCTCTCTCTCTCTCTCTCTCTCTCTCTCTCTCTTCTTTAAAGTATAGCATGATAAACCATGAAAAGGCTTTTAAGATCTCCCATAGTTAGATAAGCACATTTATTTTTTGAAGATTACATAAAATACCTCAAAAAATACCTTGATGGTCAATCTTTATATATTTTCAGACTTCACCAGTTTAAGCCTTAAGGGCTCTTATATCATCATTTTTGTCATAATCCTGATTTGTGACCTGATTTAAAGCAGATGTTATGTTTTATTCATAATAACCAAGAGGTCTATGGGATAATGTTGCATGTTGTAAATGACTTTAAACTGAATCTTGATTTTTTTGTTTTCTGTTGGGAACCAAGCGGCCGCAGAACATGTTCAGTTATTAAAGATACGTGCTCACCTGTTGATGATTTGTAAAGTCTGCTGCTTCTATTGTTTTAGTCCTCGTGTTTATTGTGTAAGGGACTATTTTTCTGTCTTTTTTGTTAATGAAGCATGATTGTAATAAACAACTCAGTGGATCCAACTGAATGTTCTCGTGTGTTCAGCCGATGATTTCTCGTTTTATTAGTGAATAATGCTTCCATAAGTGGCTTAAGAATAATTATATATTAATCAGAAATTATAAATAAAACAATAAATGTTATTCCGATTTTATTCTGGGACCTCCTCCCTGGGTTTTGGTTGGGGTGCCTCAGTGTCTCTGTGTCGGTTGTAGAAAGAAACCACAGACAGACGGCCGGACACACTCTCTCTCTCTCTGTCTCTGTCTCTCTCTCTCTCTCTGATTGAGTGCTGAGAGCGCGTGTGAATGAGCTGCCGAGCGATTGTGGTTTTTCTAACTTTCATCTCCGTTTTTATTGGTAAACGGCGTTCAGTCTTATATAGTTTAAGTCACTGTGAATTCCTTTTTTATTCAATTTGGTGGTTAGTTGGGGTGGTGTTTGGGTGTTTGTTGTCTCCGGCGTCTTACCGTTTCATTACGGATGAGTTTCTCAGCAGAGAATTGTCTAGACACGGGAAGATTGCTTCCCCGGTTAAAAAAAGCATGTCTTGCAAATCGAATTTGCTGAAACAAGTGGTGTCTCACCGTTGACAGCTGTTGACAATCCGTTGACAATCGGATCGGAACGAGGAACCTTCGTTTCATTGTAAAGGTAGATGATTATGATTACGTGATTTTTGCGGCTGGTCCGGCCGGGGGGGGGGGGTGCTGGTACCGGGGCGAGGCTAGAGATGCGCGGATGGAGTATTATTTCATCCGCAACCGCATCACAAAACGCTTGATCCGCCCGCCATCCATCCGCAACAATTTTTTTGACCAATTTTCAAAACCGCACCCGCCCGCCATCCGCCTGTTGTTTTTAGGTATATGCGCTGCTGACGCGAGGCTAGAAAGTTCTTGCCTGTTCTTGAAAGGAGACTGATCCAATGCCGCAAAGATATTTAAAGGATAAAGTCCCTAGTATGAAAGCCTATTGGCTATGTTGTAGCCTATCCCCAGAATATTATCAGTGAAGTGACGTCTGTCTCCGATCGATGCACAGGGAGAAACTTTAAAATAGCCAAGCACATCGGCAAACCTGACCTTACCATAGGCTAGTAGGCCTACACTTTCATCATTGTAATAAAACACAATTTGGTACACCATTTTAATATGGTAATATAGCCTACTGTGTTTTTTTTTTTGCAAAATGAAAGATAGCCTTTTAAGGAAACGCCGACTCGAGCCTATTAATTCCGAAATTTCACCGCATTGAAGGCTATATAGGCTACTGTAACAAGCCCAACACTTGCCTGCTTGCCTTGCAAATCAAAGTTTTCAGACTATTTTTCTTACCTTCTTTCTTAGGTGTTGATGTTACTGAGCTAGAAGTTTAACTTGTTCTGCACATCTCGCGCTGCCAATGCCTGATGTCACTTCTGAGTCAAATCACTCCATCATCTCTTTGAAATTCCATATTCCACGAGTGGTAGGCTACAATGACTGGCTGTTTTAAAATATAACTTATACGAAACAAAATAACCCAGGCAGTTTCATCTACGAGACGTTAAAGCTTCTTCCAATACTGACAGCTGTCTCATAACTTGCAGGTTTGTGGAGACGCGACATGGGACGGATCGTCACTTAATTTAAACTTTTTTGCTTCCGTTAGTGTGTGTGTGTGTGTGTGTGTGTGTGTGATAGAGACAGAGAGGACTCAGTGAAACATCGGAAAACACCAATTCCGCGAAAGATGAACCTTTATTGATAGCTTCTATCAGACAATGCCTTTTTTTATGAAGAAACAGGCAGAACAAAATATTATACAAAATAAATAAATATCTTAATGCATTAGGCCTAGCCTTTAGCTGCAAACAGTTCAAAAAAAAAAAAAAAAACGGCATATATATTGTGTCTCCTAAGCCTTAAGCTATCAATTGTGGTGCGCCCAAAACGCAAGCTATAAACGTAGCCATCCTAATTTAACCAAAATAAACCTCTGCTGATATGCCTAACCTTTGTTCTATTTAGAATGTGTCTTAGCACTAGGGATGGGCACGACTCGAGTAGTAAATTCCAAACTCGAGTGATCGAAGGAATTCCTCGAGGATCAATCGAGTACTCGTTAAATCAAATCTATTTTTAGAATACAACGCATCTGCAGCAGCAATAGGCCTGATGATGAACGGCAATATTACCAACCAAACATGTAATGCTTATTCTCCATCAAAACAGTCAGAGTTATCAGAGTATTCATTATTTATTTTTGCAAACGTTCAAAACACATTTTCCTTACAAAAATAAATATGCGTCTCACAATTTAAATCACGTCGAACCAAGGCCTGTAACAGTTTAAAAAAAACGAAACAAGTAGCCTAACCATTGCAAATAATTTAAAGCTGCAAGTAAAACGGCAGCAAATGGACTATGGAAATACTCAGCGTTGTGATCTTCTCTACACGCCCGGGATTACAGCTGCGTCTTGCGGCGGTGAAAATAGCCGACACACTTTCACTTTCACCGTTGCTGCGGGTCTGCTTTCCCGATCTCACCGTTGTGTTTCAGGAGCATATGTTGCCGCATAGTACTTTGTGGTAGCTCGATTTCGCTTGGCATATTTTACATTTCACCTTATGATCTCCTATTTCTTTAAAGTATTTCAATTCTTCGCTGCGGTTTGCTTTAACCGCCATCTCTTAACTTTTTGAATTCTGGCGTGCCTGCACACGGCACGTAACGCGCCATGGAAATGGATGCATTTAATTTTCTTTGTGCCCACGTCATGCGTTAGTGGCGCCGACAGAAAATTGATACATTTGCTTCAGAAAACTTTGTTTGTGTGTGTATATGCAAACTCGAGTTTGCCTGTCCACCAACCGAGTTCATTTGTAACGAGGAGTACTCGAGTAATCGATTCCTCACGCCCATCCCTACTTAGCACTATGGAGGAATAAGATAGCATCCACAGTGTCAGGATTCAGGCGAGAGCGCCTGGCTTCTATAACGCGCCCTGCTGCACTGAAGGAGCGCTCACTCGCAGCACTTGTTGCTGGAACGCAAAGAATACGCTTTGCCAGGTGCTGTAGTCGTGGGAACGACTGGCCTTGTTTCTCCCAAAAGGAGAGTAGATTTACCTCTGCTGATCCCGCGTCTATATGGAAATTTGTAGAGGAGTACCCCTCTACCTCATCCACAATTAGGCCTGCTGTATCCTCCTCCCATTCCGTAAAGTCAATCCTTGGCTTTTTCGGTATTGCGCCCTCACCTACAAAAGACCGATGGAATATAATATTGATCCATGTCGGTACATAGCCTAACATTTTACACTTATAATGAAAAACACACAATCAAGAGCCTAATTAGACTTAATAGCCTAAGCAAAGTATTGACTCACCACCTAGCTCTGTTGCTGGCATGGGCTCGGTGACTGGGTTGATTTCTTCTCCATCATGACTGAGACGGACACCTTCCTCTGGTAAAAGCTCCCGAACTTGCTTAAGCACTTCTCGTCTGTCCGCTTCTGCCAGCATTTTAAGGGACTTGAATTTCGGGTGGAGAAAGGTGGCAATTTTATGAGTAGCAGTAGGGCACATCTTATCATCAAGCAGGGCAGACGCGCGAGAGCGCAGAGTTTTCATATAAGGTGGGTCTCCAAACTTGGGCTCACAGTGTTTTTTGAGCTTGGAAAACCAGAGCAACACCGTGTGAATCGTTGGGTAAAGTTCCCCTTCAAGCTCGGTGATTGCTAACTTGAAAATGGTGAGAAAGTCGATCAAGTGTGTGAGTTGATCCTGGTGGATGCCATCAAGGCGATGTTTTTGGTCTCTGTTCTGTAGCAGCTCTCTTATATCCTGATATTGTCTCTGTATGGATTCCAACATAGTGACTTTACTGTTCCACCGCACATCACATTCTTGATTCACGGTGTGCTTTAGGCTGGCGATCGCACCGGTTCGCTTCAGGTAAGCAACAAGCTCTTTGCAGTAATCCATCAGGTCCACTACATCCTCAATGCTGTCGGAATCAGCGCCCTTTGTACTGAACGTATGTCTCAGCACCGTGTTAATGATGTGTGCGGAGCACGGAATCCAGTGATAGGATCGGAGTGCAGCCTTTATGTTTGAGCCCTGGTCACTGACAAAAACTATTTTGTCTGTCTGTATTCCGTAAGACATTAACACACTGGTAATCTGCTCATGGAGGTTTTCGCTGTTTTTTTTCAGGGTAGGGTCAAATTCCACAGTTGCCAAAATATGATTTACCAGCTTCCACTCACTGATGTAGTGGCACGTAAGGACTGTGTATGCCCTCTTTTTAAACTCATCAGTCCACATATCTGTGGTTACGGCAATACCACCGTTGCTGCTTAGAGCTCTCTGGATGGCATCCGAAAGTGTCTTCTTATCAATGGAAGCCTGCTTCTTTGCCCGGTCGCAGACCGTTTGCCTATGGGGTAAGATGGCACCAGCGTCAACGGCACCGAATTTAGCACCTATGTCAATTAACGTCTGGGCCACTTTGTGAAATCCTTTACCAGACACTATATCGAACGGGCGCATATCAAGAGAGCACAGGTCCACACATGAATCTGTCAGCTTTGATTTGACATCCTGTGGTACTCTATTGGGATCTCGACGGAAGAAACTTGTCATAAGGCTTGTGGAGGTTTGAGCTTTAGCACACTTGTGATGCACCATGTTAGACGTACCCGTCTTGTGACTGTCATGGACATAGACACCTTCGCAGCTTTTGCAAATGACATAGCCTGCACTGGTGTCATCTGGATTCACCACTTCATAAAAATTGTTCCAGACAGCACTTTTCCGACCTTCTCTTTCCTTTGTTTTTAGTTCTCCCATACATAGACACCTTCGCAGCTTTTGCAAATGACATAGCCTGCACTGATGTCATCTGGATTCATCACTTCATAAAAATTGTTCCAGACAGCACTTTTCCGACCTTCTCTTTCCTTTGTTTTTAGTTCTCCCTTTTTTATCTTTTCCCTATCTACCTTCGCCTGCGCTGCCATCTTCTCAGATAAACGCTGTATGCATACATGGAACTAGGCCAATGTACTGCCTGATGAGAATTGGATTATTTCAAAATGTGCTTGGAAGTAGGTAACAACATTTAACAATGTGTATATATTTTTGAATTTCGTTGGTTAAACCGCCATCCGCCCGAATTTAATAAAAATATTATTTTTTGTCACGTCAACCGCCCGCTCCGCGGTTTAACCGCGGAGACCGCGCATCTCTAGAGGCCACACGCCTTAGTTTTGTAGGTGATAATTCCCCTCTCCCTAATACCACGGAATCAAAAAAAAATATGGCCTTAATTCTGAAAACTGTCTTTGTCTTTGTTTATTACATTTATTTTCACAGAAATAGAAGCGTTGTACACTGAATTGAAGCATTACCTGAAGCTAAACAGATACCACAGCCTAACCACGTGCTCTGTATTAGCACTATTCCTTTGCTTTTTTACCTTTCAAGTACTGCCCAAAATATTTGCTTGTATTTGACCTATATTTGTAGCAATTCACTTTTCAGGCCTGAATAACATTAAAATGCTATTTAATAATTGATTACATGCAAAGTATTGATTATAACCCTACACTTTCCATTGAACAATTGAACCCATTACCATAAATTGACAAATTTTATAATGTAATCAAATGCTCACACACTAGCTGCTTTCAAATTCAGACACACGTTTAAGTCGATTTCACTAGATTTCCTGAAGCTACTTGTTGTCATAATGTTACCTACATACACATTCATAATTGAAGTAGGGCAGATGAGGAGCTGTATTATCGGCACCAAAACCATACGAGGTTGGTTGTGTGCACCAACGAGCGGGCTCGTGAGGTCCTCATGGAGTGCCACAACAACCTGGGCACTGGAGGTCATCCAGGGAGGCGCAGGACATTAGGTGAGATCATGGCATCCTACCACTGGGCAACCTTGCGAGAGGATGTGAACAAATGGGTGAGTTTTGGGACTTTTTGAAAGGTGAGTTATGAAACTGAATTGAGATGGATTTATTTTAAGCATTTTTATGACATTCTGTAGAAGTGTTTTAATCCTTATATTGCAACAAATATACAGAGTAATTGTTTTTTTGCTTTGTCATGCTCATGAGTAGACCTTGATGGAACTTTACTTGACTGCTTTAAAGGTTGATGAATGTCCCCGCTGTCAGCCTCATGAGGTGATGAAGACTGTGGCACCTGTCCTTCACCCAATTGATGTTGGCAAGGCATGGAGTGTCCTTGGGGTTGACCTAATTGGTCCCCTTCCCACTGCCGCAAAGGGCAAAAGGTAGCTTTTATGCATGGCTGTTGTATGTGTAACCACATTTAAAGATAGTCAATGCAGAAGATTTGGTTTAAAGGAAAACTAGTGACAGGGATGGAATGTCCATTAACGATTATTACTACATTTATAACATGCATTTTATGTTGCAGATTTATTCTGACAGCAACAGACCTTTTTTCTAAGTGGGTTGTGGCAAAACCCCTGTGCACCAAAACAGCCGTTGAGGTGTCACGAAAAATTGTAAATATCCTCGACTTCGGTCTGGACGACAGGATTATTACAGACCAACGGCGGGAATTTGTGAATGAGGTACAGTTATGTTTGTAAAACAGTGTATGTGTGACATAGAATATTTCTCATTGAATCTAATCTTTCAAGTTAATTTACATAAACTAATGCATTGCAGCTCAACCATGTGGTGTTTGCAGAGCTCGGTGTGAAACACTGAATCACTTCAGCCTATCACCCCCAGGCCAATGGACAAGCAGAGAGGACAAACAACACAATAAAGTCAGCCCTGGCCAAGTACTGTGGGGAAGAGCAGGATGACTGGGATATTTATCGGAGGGGAATTGTTGCGAGTATCCACACCTCAAAACAGGTCATATTAGGTAACGACTGCAAATGTAAACAATATTCAACAACGACAGATTTTCAATAAAATACTGTATTCCCTTTTAATTAAGAGATCAACAAAGTTCACACCGTATTGTGCCCTTTTAGGGAGGCAGCCTCGCTCCCCTGGGTTGATTAATTTAGAGAAGGATGGGGACTCTCTTACGTCTGTCTGGGACTCAAGCGACAAGAAGCTTGAGGCACAAACTGCAGAAGTCACAGATCTGCATGCAAAGGTGATGGTAAAATGGCAATATATATATATATATATATATATATATATATATTAGTGCTGTCAGTTAAACGCGTTATTAACGACGTTAACGCAAACCAATTTTAACGGCGATAAAAAAAAAATCTGCACGATTAACGCAATTCTTTTATTTAAAAAAAATATATATACAGGTGCTGGTCATATTATTAGAATATCATGAAAAAGTTGATTTATTTCATTAATTCCATTTAGAAAGTCAAACCTGTAGAATGTATACATTCATTCCAAACAGACTGATACATTATAAGTGTTTTTTGCCAAAAAGAATATGATTATAGCTGACAACCAATGAAAACCCTAAATTCAACATCTCAGAAAATTAGAATATGGTGAAAAGGTCAGATATTGAAGACACCTGGTGCCACACTCTAATTAGCTAACTAACTCAAAACACCTGGAAAAGCCTTTAAATGGTCTCTCGTTTTGATTCTGTATGACACACAATCATGGGGAAGACTGCTGACTTGACAACTGTCCAAAAGATGACCATTGATACTTTAAAGAAGGAGGGCAAGACACAAAAGGTCATTGCCAAAGAGGTTGGATGTTCCCAGAGCTCTGTGTCCAAGCACATTAATAGAGAGGCGAAGGGAAGAAAAAGATGTGGTAGAAAAGAGTGTACAAGCAAGAGGGATAAACGCGCCCTGGAGAGGATTGTCGAACAAAACCGATTCAAAAATGTGGGGGAGATCCACAAAGAGTGGACTGTAGCTGGAGTCAGTGCTTCAAGAAGCACCACACACCGACGTATGCAAGATATGGGCTTCAGCTGTCGCATTCCTCGTGTAAAGCCACTCTTGAATAAGAGACAACGTCAAAAGCGTCTCGCCTGGGCTCAAGACAAAAAGGACTGGACTGCTGCTGAGTGGTCCAAAGTTATGTTTTCAGATGAAAGTAAATTTTGTATCTCCTTTGGAAATCAAGGTCCCAGAGTCTGGAGGAAGACAGGAGAGGCACAGAATCCACGTTGCCTGAAGTCCAGTGTAAAATTTCCACAGTCAGTAATGGTCTGGGGTGCCATGTCATCTGCTGCTGTTGGTCCACTGTGTTTCCTGAGGTCCAGGGTCAATGCAGCAGTCTACCAGGAAGTTTTAGAACACTTTATGCTGCCTGCCGCGGACCAACTTTATGGAGGTGACGATTTCATTTTCCAACATGACTTGGCACCTGCACACAGTGCCAAATCTACCAGTACCTGGTTAAAGGACCATGGTATCCCTCTTCTTGATTGGCCTGCAAACTCACCTGACCTTAACCCCATAGAAAACCTATGGGGTATTGTGAAGCGGAAGATGCGAGATGCCAGACCCAACAATGCTGAAGAGCTGAAGGCCACTATTAAAGCAACCTGGGCTCTCATAACACCTGAGGAGTGCAACAGACTGGTCGACTCCATGCCACGCCGTATTGCTGCAGCAATTCAGGCAAAAGGAGCTGCAACTAAGTATTGATTGCCATACATGCTGAAACTTTCCATGTTCATACTTTTCAGTTGGCCCACATTTCTAAAAAATCATTTTTTGTACTAGTCGTAACTAATATTCTAATTTTCTGAGATACTGAATTTGGGATTTTCAGTAATTGTCAGTACTAATCATCCAAATTAAAAGAAATAAACATTTCAAATATATCACTCTGTGTGTAATGAATTGATATAATATGTAAGTTTCACGTTCTGAATATAATTACTGAAATAAATCAACTTTTTCATGATATTCTAATAATTTGACCAGCACCTGTATATATATTTTTTTTTCTTTGGCTCAAAACAAAGAAGCAGTAGCCTGACTGCTATGTTCAAGGCAGTAAGTTTGTATGTTCATCGTTTAATTGCACTATAGGCTTTTTTTTTGTATTGTCCTGTTTTGATCAGTGTATGCCAATGATGTTGATAAGAGCATTAAAATGAGAAAAAGTAATGGGACAAAGAAATCAAGGGATATTTAGCAAAGCAAAAACATTTGCGTTTGCTCGCGATTAATCGTGAGTTAGCTATGGCATTAATGTGATTAATCGCGATTAAATATTTCAATCGCTTGACAGCACTAATATATATATATCAATTACTCCTGAAATTAAGTTTTAAGAGACAATTACATTACAATCATTTCATATTTTTTTCAGATATACGAGAACATAAAAGTGGCCTAAAAAAGGCAGAAGAAGGCCTTTGAACAGGCGAAGGGGAAGAAAATTAAGTCTTTCTTATTCAAAGATGGGGATGAGGTCATGAAGGCCAACATGAGGAAGCAAGGGCGAAAAGGGGGCAAACTAGAAGGCAACTGGTCTGGGCCTTATGTAATTTCCTCCTTGTCGTCCAAGGGTGGGGAAAGCTATGGAGCAGGTCATCCACTGGGACCAGACCTACTGTGTGCCCGGCAGGTCCATGGTGGACAATGTCCACCTCATTCGTGATGTTTTGGACGTCTCCTGCTCATTGGGTTTTAACACTGGTTTGATTTCTCTGGACAAGGAAAAGGCTTTTGACCGCGTTGAACATAACTTTCTCTGGGAAGTTATGGAGAGTTTTGGGTTCAGCGCTGGTTTTATAGCTAAGATCAAGGTGTTGTACAGTGAGGTTGAGACATAGGCGCCGGAACCTATGTGGCCGCGGGGCCAATGGCCACCCCACCTTTCGTGAAAAAAAAAATATTGGGCCAAAACATTACTAAGAAACAAAATAGTTTGATTGAGTCTAAAACATTCTCAACGATTCAGAAAATCAGAGTACTGCAGCAGGTAGCAATCGGGTTGCCATGGCCCATGTGTAAACAAATGAGCACCGCCATACAAGTTAACTAACGATCGATGTAGGCTTCAATATCATGCAAGGACTTCGTTTTCTTTTTCTTTTTCAATTCAATTCAATTGCATGCTTTAATAAAGTATTGTTTTACCTACCATTACGAGTCTCGTTTGGTTTAGTAGGGAATTCGCACAATGGCGCTGCTGCTGCTTGCTTATGGTTGGTTCAGACTACACGATTTCAGCCCGATTTTGCCCCGATTCGTTCGTCGCAGACAAATTTGCGAATGGTACACGATTTTGAAAAGTCGGCAACGAGACAACGTCTTGTAATTTGACATGCTGCGATCTACATTTTTTTCGGCTCCATTGTTGACATGGAGGGAATCCCGCGAACTGCTGGAGAACACGGGCCGTGTTCACTAACCAGTAAAGAACGAACTAGTAAAGTAAAGACTAGCAGCTCAAGCAGGGGGCCCCAGACTTCCCTTTCCCGGGCCACATTGACCAGCTCTGACGGGGGGATCCCGAGGCGTTCCCAGGCCAGTGTTGAGATATAATCTCTCCACCTAGTCCTGGGTCTTCCCCGAGGTCTCCTCCCCACTGGACGTGCCTGAAACACCTCCCAAGGAAGGCGCCCAGTGGGCATCCTTACCAGATGCCCGAACCACCTCAGCTGACTCCTTTCTAAGTAAAGGAGCAGCGGCTCTAATCCGAGTTCCTCACTTTAACAATGCAATCAAAACTATGTACAAAAATGGAAACTGTTCAATTAAATTACATGCTGGTACTTCCCCTAGATTCTTTTTAAATCGTGGCGTTAGACAAGGGTGTCCAATTTCCCCCTACCCCTTCCTAATTTGTACTCAACTACTCACTGAATCCATAAAGCTTAGTCCACTTAAAGGTATCTCAATAGCTGATGGTGAGGTCATCATCAGTCAGCTGGCTGATGATACAACACTTTTTTTTAAGGGATGCCTCTCAGATACCTATAACCATTGATTTAATTACAATTTTCTCCATTGCTTCCGGGCTAAATTTAAACCTTAAAAAAATGTGAATTGCTTGCTCTTAAGAATTGCGATCTACCGTCTATTTGTAATATTCCTGGAAAGGACTCTATAACCTATCTAGGAGTTGTTATTACCAAAGATATAGATTGCAGATGTGGTTTAAACTACGACCCTATTATTGTCAAAACTAAAAAAAGGTTTAATCAGTGGTTACAGCGAGACCTATCAGTCAGAGGTAGGATCCTTCTTACCAAGGCTGAGGGCATCTCCCGGCTCACTTATGCAGCTCTGTCCTTGGATGTAAACAAAAAGACTTCTAAACAAATTGACAAAATGTTATTTAATTTTATTTGTAGGAATAAAACCCACTATATTAAAAAATGCTGTGATAATGAACCCGTATGATAAGGGTGGCCTTAACTTCCTTGATGTTTCAAACTTAAATTACACTTTCCAAATTAACTGGCTAAAACAATTTATAAAGAATCAATTTGGAATTTGATCCCTCACTTTATCTTCTCCAAATTAGGGGGCCTTCATTTTGTTTTATTCTGTAATTATAATATTGAGAAAATCCCTACAAAATTGTCCAACTTTCACAAGCAGATGCTTCTCTCATGGTCCATGATCTATAAACATAATTTCTCTCCTCAAAGATGTTATATATGGAATAACAGAGACATATTGTACAAGAACCAGTCTTTATTTTTTGAGAACTGGTTTGCACATGATTTACACCTGGTCAGCCAACTGCTCGACTGTAATGGTATTTCAATGTCATATCAGGAATTTTTGATGGAGTATGGTATTCCAATTCCCCCAATGGAATTTGCTATTGTCATGGATGTAATCCCTACAGGAGTTGTGATGCTTCTAAGAAGTAGAGCAGGGGTTAGGCCAACCTTGCTACCTCTTGACCCTACCGAGTCTGCAGTTGGTGGGGTTTGTTTCTCCCCTGGAAGACGTAGCAATAATTGTGGAATACGATCATTGTTCCAAAATGATAGAGTCTCTGTCCCATATGTAGTTGCCTACTGGAATAATTGTGTATCTGATCTTAATTTGAAGAAAATCTGGACTTTACCATCTACATTTTTGATCACTAACAAAATGAAAGAGGTATCTTTTAAGGTTATACACCGTTACTATCCCTGTAAACTATTTTTGAAAAGATTTAAATTAGATATAGATGTCAATTGCTCATTTTGTAATATGTACCCTGAAGATGTGACACATTTATTTTGGAACTGTACCCATTCAAATCATGTATGGAAAGATATTTGCACTTTTATCACTCGTTTCATTGACCCCAAGTTTTCTCTTCGTATTGAACATGTATTGTTTGGTTTCTTCAATTACACCTCTAGTCAAGCAAACCAATATTTTATTATAAACCTTATTATTTTATTAGCTAAATGGCATATTCATAAATGTAAATACTCGAATCAGAAACCGCTTTTTGTTGTGCTTGAGAATGAAACCAGGCAGTAGGTGGGAAATATTCTATGTTCTAGAAATGGGAAAGCTATTAAAACACTTAGGGCCCTATCTTGCATCCGGCGCAAGTGACTTAGTCACTGGCGCATGTGTCGTTGCTAGTCTACAACTGGCGCAGAGCGCTCTTTTGCCACCTGCGCCACTCGCCGGTAAATTAGGGAATGATCTTGCGCCCCAAGGGGCGGTTCGGCGGAAGGAGGAGGCGTGTTCTGGCGCAAACGGTATTTTGCCGTCTCTGAATACCATTGCGCTACTGACCAGGAAATACCTGGTTTAAAGTCAGTGGCGCGTTGTTCAAATGCTATTTTAAGGGCGCAAGCATACATGCGCATTCGATGCATACGGATTGCTTGTGCACCTCGCGCATACACTTTGCTTCTCTCATCTACCTAGCCGCACATTCTTGGTAAATTATTTGGGAAAGAACAGCTGATGCAGCGGTAATAAGTTGTAGGCTACTTTTTAATCAATGCATCTGCAAACACCGTACAGCAAACACATATTTTCTTGACACAGACATCGTGTAGGCCTACATGCCCATAACTTTTAGGATTGATGAGTAGGCCTATTTGATCGTGAAAAACATTGTTTTACCGCGAGTGAGTGTTAAAAAGAATTAATGAATGCGGGCGCGCGTGTGTGCTCTGTTTAAACACACGCAAACTAAACACTCTCATCATCATCTCATCTTCGTCCTCTTATCGGGGGTCGGGTCGCGGGGGGAGCAGCTCAAGCAGGGGGCCCCAGACTTCCCTTTCCCGGGCCACATTGACCAGCTCTGACGGGGGGATCCCGAGGCGTTCCCAAGCCAGTGTTGAGATATAATCTCTCCACCTAGTCATGGGTCTTCCCAGAGGTCTCCTCCCCACTGGACGTGCCTGAAACACCACCCAAGGAAGGCGCCCAGTGGGCATCGTTACCAGAAGCCCGAACCACCTCAGCTGACTCCTTTCTAAGTAAAGGAGCAGCGGCTCTAATCCGAGTTCCTCACGGATGGCTGAGCTTCTCACCCTATCCCTAAGGGAGACGCCAGCCACCCTTCTGAGAAAACTCATCTCGGCCGCTTGTACCCGCGATCTCGTCCTTTCGGTCATCACCCAACCCTCATGACCATAGGTGAGGATAGGAACGAAGATAGACCGGTAGATCGAGAGCTTTGCCTTGCGGCTCAGCTCTCTTTTCGTAACAACGGTGCGGTAAAGCGAACGCAATACCGCCCCCGCTTCTCCGATTCTCCGGCCAATCTCACGCTCCATAGTTCCCTCACTTGCGAACAAGACCCCTACTTGAACTCCTTCACTTGGGCAAACTAAACACGTAACGCATAATACAATCAATGGCAATGTCTATTACCGCGGGGACACATGCATATTAGGATAGCATACAATACTGATAAGAAACAATGTTTATAATGTATTGCGTATATCATTAAATAGAACCACAGTTACCGCATATCATATGTTATAGCCTATCATACGTTTTCTTTGCCGAAATTTATTTGAGGACTCAGTATTTCTGAAGTTGTGGAAGAAAACCCCTTATTCCATGTGTGAATTAGGCCACATTATTTGGCAATAAACTAAGCCATTTGCAAAATCATGTGCATCTGTCTCATCGGAGACTGCAGACGCGCTGTCAAAATATCAACTCGTCCGATTCAAATGCGCTCATGGCTCTTAAAGGGGATGGGAGCTGGCACTCTCATTGGTTTGTTGCACGTTACGCCCAAACCACACCTACGGGTAATTAGGCTGCTTCAGACCAACCCTTTTGACGCTTGCGCCGCGGCGCAAGCGTCATTTATCCGCCTGTAAAATAGCGATAGCGCCGTAGAACCGCCCACAAAGCTACTTGCGCTTTGCGCTTTCCCACTTGCGTTTCAGACCGTTAAAATAGGGCCCTTAGTGTGTGTGCTCTTTATAATATTTTTATATAATTTAATGCTGCATTTTGTATTTTCTATGTCTGCCATTTCTGTACCCCCTGGCTGTTGTTGCATTGCTAATTATCAATACAATTTTTTAAAAAATAAATAAATAAATACACTTTTCGTACTCAACGGCAGCCATCTTAGATACGTAGCGGAAGAGGGCAGTGCCAGGCTGAGCCAACGTCGTTGCATTTTCCACATAGCCTACATTAATAGAATGTAATATAGCGGGATGTTTATAGCGGGATGTTTACCACGGAGTATTCGATTTGGAACAACACTGACATCTGAAAATTAGCGCACTTAGTGAGTACGGATAGTGTACTTCGGTTAAGTGTACTGATGGAAGGATGGATATTGGAACACGGCAATGCTATAGAGCTGTGACCGCCCCCATTTTGAACAGCTCTGGTTCCGGCGTGGGTGTCAGATTGACTCGGCTGCCAGATCTACTCGGGGTCCTAGATGCGCAATAATGACGCACTTCCTGTAAACGATCTCCTTCTGTTTTCTAATCTATGAATAATAATCAAATGTACAAATTATTGATGCATATACTTGGGTTATATATAAAAGAAGAATCGGTTAACTCCATTCACTGAACGGGGCGATCCACTTTAATTCCAGCGCTCCCAACACGGAGTCAAAACAGCAACCCACACCCAGCCACTTCCGTTCTCCTCCTTCAGAATAAGAGTCCCTAACAGGAACTGGGTTACATATGCATTCATCAGTGCTTTTAGACGTGTTTCTAATGGCTTTGTTGTGGGAAAGAACGGGCTGCTTTTTAAGTCTATGATTGAGCCCCGTTTATAAACAACCCTTCCGGGTTTTGTCCGTTGGCTTGTGTCGATGCGTCAAGTGTCGATAAGTCATCTGTAAGCGCAGGACCCCGAGTCGATCTGGCAGCCGAGTCAATCTGGTACCCACACCGGAGGTGAATTTCCATTCATTTTCTCCATTTCATTTTCGTAAAATCGTTATATAAAGAGTTTTAAGCCTGGAACAACACCAATCATCCGTTAGGCTATTCTTGACGATAAAACATTTGATTCGGGGCCAAAAAGAATTTGGAACACGGAAAAAAGGCAAAGGTACAAGTCTGTGTACATTATTTTTGTGAATGAGTGAGGAACATCTCATCCAATAAACCATTGCAAACTTTTGTTACAATGGTTACAACCCAATAATTTAGCGTGTTTCTTGCATCTTATAACTTTTGTCCTTATTATATTGTTGTATTGTTAATACAAGTTGTGTCATATATTCTGTGTGTGCGTGTATCTGTGTGTGTGTATATATGTGTGTATGTGTGTGTGTAGGTATAGTGTTTCATATAGCATTGTCATCAACATAGCACGTTCCTTTGTTCCTGACTGCAATCACCGCATAATAACGTTACATGTGAATTCAGTCTCATATACCAGTTAAAGGGACTCGCACCTTTGTTGCATTTGAGAATTACAGCACATTCAAATCATCCCGCCTTCCTCCAATGCCCCACCCCCTCGTTCCCATCCGCGGTCTTTTATTTAAGAAACTTTATTTACACAAGCAGACTTACAACCTACTGCCTCTGCGCACGCACGTGAGTGCAAACTGATTAGGACAGCCCTCAGCCTATCAGCAATCACCTTCGCTTTCCGCCAAAGCCAACTCCATGGTCAGAATTAGATGAGAGACGATTGTTGATTTGATTGATAAAAAAACGGAGAAACTCACACATACATAGAATTGTTAGCTGAATTTTCTTTTCTGATATTGCATATTTATGTAAGCTGAGCAATTGTTTTTATGTTCTTGAGTATACTGTTATACTGTATACTATTGTGCTATTGCCATGGTAAAAAGATGAAAATAACTTGATTTTACTTTCAATTCCTTTTACATTCTCCAAGGTGTTAACATTTTTCATAACTCCATGTAGGACGTTTCTATACATAAATGTAAGTACTGTGGCAGTAGTAATGCAATATTTAGGAAACATACTCTTGTACTCTTGATACTCAAGTACTTTTAAAAACAAGTACTTCAGTACTTTTACTTAAGTAGACATCTGACTGTAGTACTTTTACTTGTACTTGAGTAAAATTTAGCAAGGGGTATCTGTACTTTTACTCAAGTAAGGAAGCTGTGTACTCTGTCCGCCTCTGCATTTACATACACATATATATTCAGTTCAATGGTTATTTGCACCATTTATTTGCTTTATTCTTTTAGTTGTCATACATTTTTTTGTAGAATTCGTTGTATTTTCTTGCAAACACTGTACGGCTAACGTTATCTAACGTTATAGCGGCCTTATAATAAGCAGTCTCAGCTGTTTTGTTTTCAGTGTAACGTCGGATACGGCCACCGGTGGTTAACTTTATTACTCTGTTCAAAAAATTATTCTTCAATGTCGAAAGCTCGAACTTTATAATAAATAAACATTGTGGGACCCTGGGGAGTTCTCCACAGCAAGAGTAATAACACACTGCCCTAATTATGTAGAAAGGTTGGCAGAGATAATGGAAACACATTTTGCTATGCTTTTGATCTTGAATGTTAGCTTCATCAGCATACTGTAATGGGAAATATTGCAATATGATCTCAAATGATAGAATGCTTATATAATAATAATAATAATAATAATAATAATAAATTTTATTTATAATGCACTTTATATTCAAGAATCTCAAAGTGCTTCAGAGAAAAAAATACCAAAAATAAATAATAAGGAGAAAATACTATTAAAAAGGGGGAACCTCAAAGAAAGTTTAGCTAAATGCTCTTTTAAAGAGATGGGTTTTGAGGTTCCGTTTAAAAAGAGCTGTAGTCTGTGGAGCCCTCAAGTGGTCAGGGAGGGCGTTCCATAGTCTAGGGGCAGCAGCAGAAAAGGCCCGATCACCCATGGTGCACAGCTTCGTATATCTGCAATTGGAAACATTGTAACATTGCAAACTGCTGCGGTTTCTAACATTGTCTGCATTTTAGAAATCTCCCCTCTTCACGTAGCCTACTATGTGGATTCACACCTACAACCAGCCTATTGACTTCAGACTGTCTCCCCCTCCCCCCACCCCCCATCATCAGACTCGACACAGCTTATGTTGTCTGATCTCACGAATCTCACTACAATAATTTCACAGTGATATGATTTATAGTAAAATTAAAATATGCAAAACATGTATTTTCAGAAAGTGTTCCTATGTCTCTCTTCACCCTGATATTGTTATAAAGTAAAACATGTTCTGTCTTTGTTTTTACATGTTGGTGCTTCTAGGACGACAGTGTAGTAGATCCTGACTACAGCATTGAAGTTTACACAGAGGAAGATGATATTGATATTGATGACGATGATGATGACGATTCTCCAGGCGAAGACACCTCAAGGAAGAAAGCAAGGACTGAAAGTGGAGGCAGAGGAAACCATGGCAGGGGAATGAAAGGCAGGGGCCGTGGTTTTCCACAACACAAAAAAAAACCAAACACATCAGGCCAACAAGTTGTGGAGGCAGAGGAAACGAGCAGAGGAGCCAGAAAAAGAACAGGCCCTTCTAGAGGCAGCCGAGGCAGAGGCAGGGGGGGCCGTGGTGTGACATAGGGTGGAGAGGACTGTGATGAGGAGAGACCAGGAACCAGCAGAGATGTTCCTAGCAGAGCAAGAAGAAGAGCAAGAGGTCGCCGGGGACGTGGACCTGCTGTTCTTACTCATGATGATCTACTCAGAGTTCAGCAATTTCAGCAGGAGAGGATTGCCGCTGAGCAGGTAAAGCAGCACCATATTAGTATTTTCTTATTATTATTGTCTTTGGATTAGATGTCCAGCAGCCAATGTTTCTATTTGTTTTAAAAATCATGACCTCTGCAACATCTATTGACATGAAAATATCTACTATTTCAGGCTAGAATTCAAGCTCTAGACATCACACAGTCTCATGAGCTGCTTCTGACCTGCCTGGAAAGGGACCCAAGCATGCTGTTTGACCTGATGGCACACTCACAGGTTCAGGATGATTCCCAAATTATTCGAACACCCGGGCAACCAGAGTGGTGTGTCTGTGGCAGATGCAGGCAGATGATTAGAGACATTGAGAAGGTGTGCTGCCGACAAACGCTGGAAAATTGCATCTCTGTCCTGCCTCACATGGATGCCTTCATCTTGCAGCCGGGGGTCCTCCGCATGGCTAGACGCATCTGGAATGACTCCCGAGCATTAGATGATGCACAAACACCGGGGGAAAGCCACAGGCAGTTCCGCTTTTCTGCATATAGACAGTATATAATTTGGCAGTATGGTCAACTTGGACAAGGCCACAGAGTTGTCATACCAAGTTGCTGTGTTTGGAGAATACGTGAAACATACCCAGACCCCAATGGGATCTACAAAGGTTTTATCCCTAGCCGAAATGGTATAGATGAGGAATAGACTCCAGCCCAGTGTACCCTGCCCTGTGAATTATGTACATGGTACTGTCTTATTACTGTATATTTTGGCCATAGTTAGTGACCCATGTTTCTAAATTAAAAATACATATTTACTCTGTTGTGTTGATTTACATCTGTGAAATTCCAATTATAGTCAATTTTCAAGTCAATTCAGTTTAAAAATGTCGAACTGCCATTTCCTTTACTTACATCATGTTTTTCTTATGCTTTGGTTACACTATGCAGAAAATCACACGACTTATTGCTGCTCCTGCGCTTCGTTCCCACCATTACATCTGATGTGCAGAAAGTCTTTAATATTATAAGTTAGTGTATTCTAGTTAGTGTATATATAGGAAGTGTATTCTTTGAATTTCAACTGAATGCTTACAGAATGCCTCTTAGTTTAATTTCTCCACATATTCTGTATGAACTTCAGAATCAATTTGATTTTATGAAAAAAAGTTTTAATGTTTTAAAATCTTACTGAGGGAATTCAGTGATCCCAAAAACACACATCTTACATTATGGAAACCAATGACATAAGGCTACATTTTGAAAATATTGCTTTAGATCCGGAGTTCTCTGGTTTTCCTTTCAGACAAGACGGCAGGTTTGATGCCAGGACAAGCCCTGGTTGGTGCAGATCGTCTTCTACTTTTGCGGGAGTGGTTCACCTTGACAGAGAGTAATAAAAATCAAAATGTAACATTGGACAAAATTGCAAAGTTAGGTATTACTAGCCAGATAAAAAGATTTAACTTTATCTTCTATCGATTATGCGTTTATGGACAATCTAACAGGTAACATATAAGGAGAAGTTATGCTCCTTCTCCAATGAGAGATGTTATTACAAAAAACAGTAGGTGTCACAATCACATGTCAACTCACCACGACCTCTGCTGCGTTGAGTCTCCAAAATTTGTTCCGTTGATGGTGCAGGGACACCACTGAGAGTCCCAAGTCGTCGGGGGTCATCTGGTCTCATCGCTCTTTTCCGAGGCATGCCCCTCCCTGCCGCCAACTGGTCCAACTTGCAGCGTAGGATGGCACACTGGAGGTCTTTTATGTACTCATAACTCTTCTTGACCTTCTTTATGTACAGACAGAAGCCACCGCTTTTTTTGTTGTACATTTTGTGGTAGCTGACAGGACACAAAAAGTACAGTTACCAACAAATAAAAATGTGGTAAGTTGATATGAGATGTGTTTCACTTTATAAGGAGAATAAACAAAAGATATAGACTATCAAAGAACAATATAGTATATAAAGGGTGTATTTTGAATTCCTCAAATAAATGTTCAAACAGACTTCAGACTTGACCTCATTGTCGTTGTACCCTCCACAACCATGTCACGCCCAGTGGGGAAAAAAATGTCATTATGACATGAGGTGGTAGGCCCTGTCAGCGGTCAACCGACTTTTTAGAGTGCAGCACAGACACAGTACTTCGGCATGACCAGTAGGTTGGTGGGCCCCTATAATGTGGTAAAGCTAAAAATCTGACAACACACACTACTAGGGAATATACCTTCCACAAATGCAATTGCACAGCTGTGCAATCTTATTTATTGCAAATGACACACTTATAAGTGACTGCTGTAAAGGTTTTTGCTTTGCTATGATTTTTTTGACCAGCACCCAATTACACACCAAATCTACTAATTATCTGTTCACGGGGGAGTCAGAATTATGATTTTTTTGTGTTTTAAACATCAACATACCTGTATTTGCCATCTGCCTTCACATAGTAGGGTCGGCTGCAGTGTTCATTGTAGTCGAGGGCAGCTAAAAGTGTTCGGGCCGCATACACAGGTGGTACGAAGGCGATTCGTTTTGATGCGTACATCAGAAGGTGTGCATGGAAACACTCCAGGGCACCAGTGGATCTGGCATCAGAGAGGGAGGAACAATTAAAGATATGATTGGTTACATAACTTCAGCAAAAACAATTATTACTAAATAGTAATGTAGTTTCAATCTATTATCCCAAAGTACACAAGAGCTGCATTTCTTGTCATTCTGTAGAAGGCCATTATGTATGTACTGTACAATAATAAATGTTACTAGTACAACACATCTAAACAAAAGCTTATTATATTGAAGGCTGACTCATTACCTAAAGGTCAAGTACTTTGGAATCGTCTTTGACCACCTCTCATCCATGATCAGTCCTGTGATTTTGCGGTGTGCAGTGCTTCCCTTTGGAATAAGCTCCTTGTTGCTATGGCCATGGTAACAGCCGCCAAGTCCCCACTGGTGTTCTCCAGTGACATGGTGCAGCAATCCTGTCCACATGTCCTGAATAGGCAATTCAAATGAATATGAAAAAAAATTTGTTATAATGTATAATTTCAATACATTGACAATACACTTACTTATAGAAATTACAGTGAAAAACATACCCAGAAATCCTGTGAAAATGTGGATGCGTCTTGCATAATTGTTTATGTTTTTAGTTTACTATGGGTGTGTTGATGTATGTCTGTGTGTGTGTGTCGGTGAAACTAACCGAGAGCAACAGTTGGTCCTAATGTCTTCACATTGGCAATCACTTTGGCTCTTCTCGCATTCCAGAACGCCTTTATAGTGTCCACACAGTAGTTGTCTTGGATGCCAGCAAAGTATCTCTCATTGATCATCCCCATATTCATGAAGTTGAAAAGCATTTTCACCTTTGTGTAGTTGTTGCCTGTGAGCAAAATGTTGGTGGCCATTAGAAAGTCTCCTAACTGACTGCCAAATTTTAAAGTTGGTTGGGAAGACCACCGCCACACGATATGACCTTGAGGACACAGCTGAAAAAGGGGCAGGAGAAAACACATGGAAAAAATTTAATAAGTGAAGTAATATAAAACAATGATAATATTTTGTATTAAAAACTAAATTACATGTGCTACCAAAACATGACTTACCCATTCAATGACGGCAGCTGTGACCCTTGACTTGATGTTAATCTCAAAAGGTCCTTTTGCCTGACATTGTTTTTGGGTGATGGGGTCCTTCCCTTTACAAGAATCTATTGGCAAAGCAACAAACTCACAAAGCTGCCTCAGACAGTCATGGTAAGCAATAGAAGCCGGTTTGCCAATTATATCCTCTTCCACCTCAACAGTTATCTCTGATCTATATGGTTGCCTTCTTTGCTTTTTTTGGGGAAGATGTTGTGTCTCTTGCTCTTGCTCCAGCACAGAGAGATCTTCTTCATGATCATCTTGATCTGTGTCGTCTCCCGTGTCATGCACAGTGTCTTCCATGGTGACTGATGGACATTCTTCAAGGATGAACCCAGTATTCAGAGATCTGCCTTTGCTGTAAAAATGAAAGAATATTTCTATAGTGTTTCAAATTATTATTAATACTAATAATCATAAGCGAAATATAAAATCAGGTAAAAAAATGTCATAACAGGTTGGTTATGAAGATTGATAATAACCATACCACACACGAAAAAGTGGCACGTAATCTGGGTCGTCGCTGTCATTGCAGTCAGAGTCTTCCTCTACAGTGTCCCCCTCTTCCAACAGCAAATCTGATTGCGCCTCCATGTCTGGATGCCAAGAAGGATCGTATTCGTCCTCATCGTGGTCAATGCTGATGACAGACAACCCCAGCTAGTTACATTATGTTACATACACAGAATTTACAGAAATAATAACCCATAAAATATCATGAAAAGTCTCATCTTATGTCCTTGAAAACACTTACATAGAGTTTGTTACATCATTAAATGCGTCCTCATTGATGTCACCCAATCTTTCATCTGCTGATGTAACACTGCATTTAGGAAATCAGAAAGAAAGTCAGTATTACATAATTATACATTTGGATGAGTGAATAAAAGGACTCTTCACTTTAAAAATATGTTATTATTAAACATTTGACAAGTAAAACCTAGGTACCACTGTACCTTGCTTGTATTGTGAGAAGTGAGGTCTCAGCCGAGTAGCTGTCCAAACCCTCCACTCCATGAACAGAGAAATCCTCCTCTCTACAGATGTATACATGAAATAAATAATGGGCATTTTTCACAACATTAGATAAGTTGCTGTTGTTGCCACACAGCACATGAGTAGAGATGATTTATAGTGTTCTGGAAACATCAGTTACATTTCTCATGTTCTGATGGGGTAGGGAAACGGTATAGCATCAGCTCTAGGTTTGATTTCACACCAATAACGTATCACTTTTAACAATGTACTTGTTCATGCCATCGCAAAACACAACGCATGTGTGATCCACGTTGATGGGCAAACGATAACATTAACAAACAAGGCTTACCGTTCTGAAAAAGATTCGGCAATGGTGGACAATGGTGGCGGAGGAGGCCTCTTGAAACCACGTTTTACTGGCGTCGACGTTGTTTTTCCGTAACTAAAACACAAACATGCACATGCAGTGCACACACAAATATTAACCTGAGTGGGCGGGTTGTACCAGCAGAAAGTTAAAATATGATAAACTGTACCTTGTACTGAACATGGAAACAGCGACAAACACAGATATGATATGACTTACACCTATGATTTACACACACATGGACAGTTAGCACCCTGCTAACTGCTGCCTTCGGTGTATGAATGTGTGTGTGAATGAGCCAAAACAATTTAAAGCACACTAGTACTGTGTAAAACGGTGAGGAAGACTATAAGTGGAGAATATTTCTTTATTTCCCGAGCAAACTGCTTAAGTAGCTGGAGCTAACGGTAGGTCCGTTAGCATTATGCTAAACGTGATTCCGGTAAGTGTCTGCAACAAATCAATCGTAAGGTTATATGATGTTTTTGGTTAGGTTATGCAAAATAAAAATACCTTTCCAGCAGAAACTCCGCGACCATTTCATCCGATTTTAGCTCTGGCTGCAGCTTCATCAGTTCCCTCCATTGCTCAAAAGCAGAGCCGATGTTTACTCAACGTTTTCCTCTTGCAGTATCGAGTTCTTTTTTTCTGGTGACCTTCTCTGCTAAACTTTTGTTTTTCCCCCTGGGAGCGGTTGTTTCAGTACGTGGTGTACCACTTTGGTCTGCCATCATCAGCCGCTACTCGCTACTGTCTGCCGTGGAATCAAAACAAACCCTCTATTTGAGGACGCGCCTTGATGACGCGGGCCCGAATGCGCCACAAGAAGCAGACGGAAAACCGCGGAAAACCTGCATGTCCATCTAGCAAACAGACAGGTCTGTCGGCCAATAAGATCCTTCGGTCCGAAGAATCTTATTGGTTGAAGTTTTCACTAAATATTATGAGGGTGAAATAATTGTTTGTTTTTACTCCTCGTGGGTCTGTCTTGCATTTTAGAGTGTTATTACCTTATTAATACCAATTTAATCTTATCCAAAAAAAGTGTAAAAATGCAACAAAGGTAAGAGTCCCTTTAAGTATTCGTTCAACATTAAGTATTCCTGTTTTTATGCTACCAAAAATACTTAAAAGGACTGCTAGTGTTAGATCATATATTGTTACTTTTATTTTAGCATCTATATCAACATTTTTTTCAACATTTAGACCTATTTTCCTCTAGATCTCTTAAAGCAACTCTCTAACTTTCCATTAATCTAAGGCATTGGTTCTCAAAGTGCGGCCAATGGCAGCCCGCAGAAACATTCCTGGCAGCCCACAATGACATATACATATATATATAATATATTTTTTTAAATTATTATTTCAGTATTAATTTAAACAAAAATGAATAAATATAAAGAGAAAAGTCGACTCTCTAGCTCTCCATTAAATCCTGTTACATTTGTTAGTTTTAATCCGACTGTACATTACTTTGAAAGGATGAACCTCAGTTTCGTGATTTAGACCTCACTTGACCTCAATCCCAGAGGTCTGGGATTTTTTTCCTTTGGCGGCCCTCAGTTAAATTTTGGGTTCCTAAATTGGCCCTCAGCTGTCAAAACTTTGAGAACCCCTGATCTAAGGGATTCATGGTTTCTGTGGTGATCAAGTTCAGTAGCAGGGGTCATCGACGACTTCACTTTCGCGGGTGCAGTAAAGTTTCCATGGTAACAGCGAGTTCCACCATTTAAAGACGTTGTGTTACAGTAGCCGCGTTTACATGGACACATCTATGCCGCATAGATTTCTATGCGGCATAGAAAATGGTCATGTATACGCCTCATTCGGAATACAATTATCTGTGCGGCATAGATTCTATGCCGCATAGAATATGTGGTGTAGTCCGTTTTAAATCGCCATGTATACACTTATTCCGCATAGATTGGGGTTTAATTTAGAGCAGCCGCAGTAGTTCACTGAGCTCCGTCGGTACTTTTAAGCACACCGAACTTCACCGCTGTCAAGGAAAGTGGATTTATTGCCTGATTCACGTCTGTTATCACTCCGTAAAAGTAGTCCGGTAAGCGTGTTCGGTTGCTAAGCGACGGGACATGGCTGTTTATTAATGAGGTGTCCGCGCGCGTCCGAGATAACTGTAAATGAGTAGGCTACTACTAGTACTTTTGCAGGCTGAACGTTAAAATACTTCTTAACTTAGAGAGATGGCAGCTGCAGTAGTGCGCAATTGGACCTTCGAGGATTCCTGGTCACTAAATTCCCGTAAGACCACTCTCTCCCACCAGTCTTGGCTGCGGACTCGCATCCAACTTCCTCTTGTTTGCAGCGGCGCTTAGGGTAAACATAAAGATCTGACGAGAAATTGACGTTGCTGCGCTGTCCTCCTCCTTCTTAATTGAAGGAGCAGGCAGAGAAAAGCTCTATCCTGCTGTGCTTTCATTAAAATCAAATTTAAAATCCCCGATAGTGATAAGACATCCATTATGTCGCCGCCGGTCCAGAGACGTGTCAGGTGTGCGCGAGAGACATAACAGACACTTTTGTTACTGCCATGTATACAGTTCATTCGGAACACATTTCGGAACAGATCTATGCCGCATAGAAATCTATGCGGCATAGATCTGCCATGTAAACGCGGCTATTGTAGGATTATGGGTAGTGTACTGGTTTCAAATGACATTGTTAATAAAACGTAAAAAAAGTAAATTTTCATTTCTTTAATTTGTGGCTTCCACAGTAGAATATAAAATAGTTTCACATATAAATGCACGTGGTAAGTATATTTTGGATGGTTACGACATTATGGCTCATAATGAAAACCTCTATGGAGAAAATTAAATTTGAAACCTACCTATTTACTTGTAGGCTTCAAACCAACCAAACTAAATGCTTTACCTAAATAAAAAAAATACGCAGTTTATTATAGCTTTAAATTAGGGCTGTGCGATATATATATCGAATTTACTCGATATATCTCTGAAATAGCTGTTTTCGATACATACAATTATTATTTCTTAAGTATCGACGGTAATGTGGTTTTTTTCAAGCGGCAGCCGAGACTTGCCTTGGTTTGGTGTTCAAAACATTCTCTGGTGGCTTTCTCCCTCTCCCTCACGCAGTAACGTGAGTGAGGGGTAAAAAAAACACTTGCTTCACACACTCACCAACCTTCCCACGCGACATCAAGGTGCGGAAGGGAGGGAACTCATTTTCAAGTTTCTTACGTTTGCAGCGCCAGCCGGCTCAGTGTAGCATAGTATCCTAACCAATTCAATCGACGATTGAAACATGGAAGCGGACGAACTGCTGGTTCCTAAAATGACTAATAAGGGATCAGTGTTTCTGGCAGTTTTTTGGATATCGAGAGGAGGACGTGGAGCAAAACACGCCAATGCTTGTAACGTCTTGTCTGATCTCGTCATGGTTACCAGCTGCACGCTCCGTAACAGTTACACACACAATCGGAGTACAAGGTGCTCCCTCGTCTTATGCTACTTTTCTAGCTATAAGTGGGCCTCGAAAAAACCTTGTTGTTTTACCCTACTTCAAGCAACCATAAAGACGTGTCTGTGTGGTTTGTTGGGGAGAGGAGTTATCTATCTGTCGACCCCGGCAAGGCGCAGGGGGTAGAGGGAAGCACACCTACAATTCCGAAATAAATTCAATGAGCTCAAAAATATCGAACACATTGTATCAAAATGAGTTTATAATATTTTAGTTTAATTCATTGCAATGGCCTACATATGAAGAAAATGCTGCCTGAATTAGTTATTTGTGTAGAATATTTGTAGATGATTCAGCCTTAAAGGAGCATTTCACCGGTGGAGGCATGAATATGTATTGAAATTGGATCCTATATGTAGTGGAATAATAAAATAAAATTCTAATTTGGTGCAGTCTTGACCAAGAAAAGGCAGAAAGTGACTTTTTGGCGCTTGTGGATTGAATACAACAACTCCCACCATGCACAGCTTCGCTGGCGGCCACTCCCGCTGATCATCTCCGCCTATCGGACACCTACTTGTTCCATCTACTAATGGAACAAATCAGAGTGGAGCTTGACCCGACGTCACTGGCAGAGAGTAGTGACGCTTGCACAGAAGCATACGGCCGACATCTTTCTTTATTCTGGGTGGAAATAGTAACATAGTTACGCAATTAAATGCGTTTATGTAAACATTTTTAACGAGAAATGTGCATTTTAATTTCATAATGTTCGCTCATTGAATGTGAAGGATGTTTGGTTTGATAGTTATGACGAAGAGGGAACGCTCCATTCACTTGCATGGACAGCGTCTCTGGTTGCTAAGCAACCTCAACGTCTTGGCGGACTATCTGCTGATCAACGCTACGAATGCTGGAAACACACCAGACACACCATGTGAAGTTATTTAACCCGATTATTGTTATTTATTTAATCTATTTAATCTAACCCGATCTAAACTCTATCATGCACCCAAATACGGCGGCGTTTGGGTTTCCTACCTCGGACTCCTAAATCCAGCGCAGCCACAGGCGCGTTGGCGCGTTGAACCATTTTTGTGACACACAATGATCAAGCTTCAAGTTAGGCACGTTACACGCGTTTGGTGTGGCCGTAGCCCGTGTCCACCAAAAGCGTTTATTTATGCGGTTTCACCCAAAAAATCTGCTTCGTGTGGACGGGGCCAAGAAGGCGAACACACGTGACCAAGACGGGGAGACAGCGCCAGGCGACTTACGCCACTATCTGCCAATGGATCGTGGATGCCTGGGCTGATATAACAGTCTCAACTGTGGTCTAAGCTTTCACGAAGGCAGGAATAATCACTGAACTGCCAGGCAACAGCAGCGACACTGACTCGGATAATGACGAGAGGGATCCGGGCATGTTGGATGCCGTACTCGCCCAACTGTTCAATTCGGACACACAAGAATTCGAGGGATTCGTAGACGGGGAATGAACTGAAAAAGTGAGCTTTTGTTAAGAGATATTGATATTGATCAGATATTGATGAGATATTGTTAATATGCAAATTAACGTTTGAACATCGTTACCATGGGAGTGACTGGAGTTGTCAGAACGCTTAATAAAGTTTGACTTTATCTGACTGTTTTGTGGACATTCCCTTTAGCACAGCTCGGTCTAGTCGATGCATAACGCAACCCCAGTCAAACGTTTGACTGCAGTATCTTCTATTCTATGCGCCTTTATAATCCGGTGCGCCCTATACATGAAAACAGTTCTAAAATAGGCCATTCATCAAAGGTGCGCCTTATAATCCGGTGTGCCTTATAGTGCGGAAAATACGGTAGTCCTCATTTGTATTTCTTTCGAAATGGTGAACTTCTATGTCAGATCCAGTACCCTCCGCCAATGTACTTCAGTTTTATCAACAGCCTCTGTTATCTTAGCTTCAGACGCTGTGGATGTTAGTTTCTGCTGGTGAAGTCCCACCCACTGGCACTGCTCTAATAGGTCTGTAGCGTCAGTGGGTCCCACCCCCTAGAGGGGGGTGGGACTAGTGGTTGTAGTCTTACGAGAATCATCCCCTCTTACACTTCCTGTTTTCTTGTACGCAAAAATCGTCATATTGCGTCATTAAAAACAGGAAGTGTTGGAGATCTATACGGATCTCTCCAGTCTCTCCAGAAAATAAGGAAATGATGCTAGACCATCCAAAAATATGCGGGGGGTTCTAAAAATACAAAGCTTATGTGAAATGGGTGAAGTTGCCCTTTAATGCTTATAAGCCTATTAATATGTCTCTCTCTCTCTCCCTCTCCCCCCCTCCCCCCCCTCTCTCTCTCTCTCTCTCTCTCTCTCTCTCTCTCTCTCTCTCTCTCTCTCTCTCTCTCTCTCCCCTTTTTTGTAATTTGGAAGATTGTTTTTGCAGTTTGTGTTTTGTTTGAACTCAATTGTGATTAATCACTAACATGAATTTAAAATGTTTGGATGGAAACCACCTGGGAAGTTAACCAAGAATGGTATATAGTTTGCAGGGATTGTAGTGAAAACAGTAAAAGTACGATTTCATGGGGTCCTTTAAAGGATATTTCAAAATATCGAGATGTATATCGTGAAATGGAGAAAATGCATCTGGATATAATTTTTTTCCCATATCGCACAGCCCTACTTTAAATAGCTACCTGACTGCTGGGTTCCATTCAAGTTATTTCAGAGTAAAATGAATACAAGTGAGACAGACTATATATGTATATATATATATATATATATATATATATATACACACATGTAAATATGGATGGATGGATAGATAGATGGATCTGACTGGGGATAGGATAGGTTAATTCACTTGAGGTGATAAACAGTCTAGTTAGGTTTTTCAACTGTTTATTATCTTTCCAGAAGGACTAGGCTACTTTATTTTGAGATGGCCCTGGAATCCCCATGTTTCTTTCTAAATAACTAACTACCATTAGTGACTAGAATCATTGTATCACTTCAACACTGAATTGAATTAATGCAGTCCATAGTTACCAGTATATATACCAATAAATATTGAAAAAATATATTTTTTAATTTACCCAAAAACTATATTCGGGGCTAATTAAATAATATCCGGGGCTTTAGCCCCGAATAAAACAGCCTAGTGACGCCACTGCTTCAAATGTTGGAGCGTTGATCTCTATCGCCCACTCCACTGTACTGTACTGAATATAACTAGCCGCCTGCTGGCATCCATTCTGC
The DNA here is from genome assembly GCF_902167405.1 of Gadus morhua. Lineage (NCBI taxonomy): Eukaryota > Metazoa > Chordata > Actinopteri > Gadiformes > Gadidae > Gadus > Gadus morhua. The sequence continues at coordinate 20,042,637 of NC_044064.1, read as the reverse complement.
TCACTAACGTGCTCTGAACAGGACAGAAGGACAGTGCATTGGGCATCTGCTACAATGTGCTTTACCTGGGGCATAAAACACCCACAGCTACAAAGTTCTCCAAACTTTTTTTTGTTGGGTCGTCGATTGGGTTGAGGAAAGGTTATTAAGGTGAAATTCCTGCCTGTGTTGTAATGCATATAAAGTAATCATGGTGAACCATACCCCCTGAACCTGCCTTAAAGAAATGCTCTCAGGTTGGCTCATTGTCAGGCTGCCAGCTCACTGTAAACCCCTTCAGGTCAGTTTCAGACAGTTCACAGGTACCGGCTGACCAAATCCACCAAAGACAGGTTCCAAAGCCTGCTTGGGCCTGTGTTTCACCTGGCGAGGGACTCATCTCATGCAAACGCATCCACAAGTGATGTCCTTAAAGGTCCCACGGCATGCTACTTTATGGATGCTTTAATATAGATATTAGTGGGCCCCTAACACAGTATTTGAAGACGTTCCCGAAATTCAGCCGTGGTGCAGAATTACAGCCACTACGAGCCAGTCGCACATTGAGCTTTCCCCAAACGCGCCGTTTCGGTGTCTGTTGCCTCAATGCAAATGAGGAGGAGAGAGGCGGGTCAAGGAGGAGGGTGGGGGTGTGGCCCTGAGCAGCTTCCGGCCACGGTACCTTGCGCTCTGTTTACAGTGGATGTATTGCAATGGCGAGGCGCACACAGCCTTCGGCCGTGTTCGGTAAATATTCTAGAACACTCTGGGTGCTCCAGCGGGAGTCCTGGAGCTCTATATCTAAATAATATCATATTATACATAGATATCTATATCATATAATCAGTGTTTGTAATAACGCAGTTTAAAAGAACGGCTTTAGGTAACGCCGTTATTTTTTCAGTAGATTTGATATTTTTTCAGTAGAAGAGTTGATTGAATGAACTGCGTAATCCGAACACACCCCTGGCTCCAAACACAAACTGCTAGTGAGGAGACTGGGTGGGTTAACAACGAAATAAGCAGCTAAGGCTAGGGCTGCACGATATGGGCAAAATATGATATCCCGATATTTTTTGGCTGAATGGCGATATACGATATATATCTCGATATTTTCTATAGAGTGGGTTAGATGTTTTTTTTGTAAGTCAAAAGCCACATCTGAGATGTTGCAAGCCCTTTTATCAAAACATAGGTCAGTATGACTGCAACATATGATTTTGTATCGTTATTTTCAACAGAATTGAATGAACATATTAAAAAAAAAGGGACGTTTTTCACCTTCTTCACAAAATAATCACCTATGCAAAACAATATAAAGCTGTAGGTTACACACATTAGCTACTACGGTGAGGGTTTCAGTGCGCCGTAACTTTAATCCCCCGCCCCCTCCCTTCTCCGTTCCATTTGGGAACATGTTTGGTTGCATTTAGCTTGTTTCGTGTATTTTAATTAATTAATTAAGACCGTCACCAGAGGGCGCCCCCAACACATTTGCCGAGCACCGGCCCTGGTTTCGGGGCAGAAGAAACTGTCGCGGCCGGTGATGCAGCAGCACAGCCACGGAGTTTTACGCATTCCTCATACTGCACTTTGTGCCGCTGCTGTAAATGGTGGAACAGATTTGTCGTGCTTCCACTTTTAGTCGCAACGGTTTTGCTACACTCTCTACAGATGACCTGCAGCTGCTGCTCATCTGTTTTTTTTAAACCCTAACTATTACCACATTATGGAGCCGTTGTTTCTCCTCTTTGAAACAATTTCGTCTCCCGCCGCCGTCTCGTTTACTTTACGGGTATCATCCATGCTTGTTGTGTTGTGAGGGGGCGGCGGGGGTGGGAATGAGGCGTCTTTGCACACGGCACGTTCGGAAAGACAGAGTGAGAGGGGGAGGGGTCGCGCTCACAGTCTCCAAGGCAAGCGCTGTAGACGCTTGAGGGGGAAACTGACCATTTTAACGCATTTCGATATAACGATATTGTCAAATCTTGTATCCCCTTGGAAATTATATCGATATATCGTACATAGCCGATATATCCTGCAGCCCTAGCTAAGGCAGAGTCATGTTTCATGGTAGCCAATCTGAGCCAGTGTTTTTACACACAAGCCAGGTCACGCGTGCCACACACTCACACACACACACGCATACGCACACACCAAACAGATTTGATGAAGCAGCAGAAATGGCGAGTCCGGAGCAATCCGATGAAAAGTTGGCATTTTCTGTAGTATTCGGCAGATGTTTCACAGCCTTTGCAACCAAGCAAAGTAAATTCAGTTGGAAGTATATCAGGGCCTTGAATGGGCAGTTGAACCGTTTAACACATTAAGGCCAAGTGAAAACTGCTTGGAAAAGTCAAAACTCTTTGACAAATAGCAACATTATTTTTTTACAGTAACCCAAATAGTTACTTTCCCTGATAAATAGTTACTTTTATTATAGAGTAATCCAGTTACTAACTAAGTTACTTTTTGGAACAAGTAGTGAGTAACTATGACTAATTACTTTGATGTCTGTGATGTCTGCCTAACTTTACTCTCCTACCACTGCTGCATCATCCTGCCTTTCTGCCTATGTCCTTGGCCAATCACAACACTTATTTAGAATCCAAAAACACTATCTGCCTTAGTCATCTCTTTGACTTAGACAATTTTGATACCAACAAAATGGCAGAAAGCATGAGAAAGAGGGCTCGTATTAGCGAGAGAGAAGTATTAGCTCTTGTCTTGTATTCATCTTCATCTGGTAAGAGTTCATATTTCTTCAATTTTCTAGACACTAAATGTAATTTCAGTCAACCAAAGGGATTTTGAACTGTGTATTTAAACTTGAAATCACTTTTTTTGCTACAAGGTATGCTGAAGTTGCTAGCTAACACTAGCAAAACATTGCCTCATTTCTGGTCAGAACAAATCTTTGCACTTAAGAAACATCATCATAAAAAGACATTCAGGCAATTTTATACATTAAAGGGCACACACAAATGTTCAAGTGAAGTCATTTTTCAAGTGTTTGCTTTTTATTTTAAGTGCAAATAGATTTGTTTTAGAAATTAGACATTTAGGCACAAGAAGTATTTGGTAAGATTTCGATATTTTGCAGTGAACCTATGCATTTAACATGGTTAAAATACTCAACAGCAGTTAATTTTCTGCTTTATTGTAGAGGATTAAGATGAGAGTCGACCTGAGAAAGAAGGAAATGACGTCGAAATGGGTCAACAGATTGCAGAGGAAACAGCCAGTAAAGCCTCCAGAGCTGAATCAGATCCTGATTCATCGTCAGAAAAGTGAACTCGATGACATTGTCTTGGATGAGGACTATAGACCTGAGAAAGATGGCCGCCCAGATAGTGGTAGTGATACAGACACAGCTCAACACAGTGAAGGAGAAACAGGAGCTGCACCTGAAACTTCTGCTGTTCAACGTCACAGGCGCCCAAGGCCAGATATGTGGAGGCGAGAGGTGATAAAAGAGAAACGTCTTAAGGTGGAGAGTTACAAGAATAAAGTGGGACAGGAGAGAGCACCAAAGACCATGGGCACATCACAGCAGTGCTTAAAGTCGAAGAAACAAAGTTGTGAACTACTGACTGAAGAGGAGAGGACAGATATCTTCAACAATTTCTGGTCCATGCCCTCCTGGGAGACACGCAAGCTGTATATCCAGACTCTAGTCGAAAATGTGCCTATAAAACAGAAGAAAGGTGGTGTTCAAGGAGAACAATGTTCCTATCATACCACCTGCAACTGGCAGATAGATGTAAACTACCTGTGTGTAAGAATTCTTTCTGTTCAACACTTGGCATTGCCCCCAGGACCATTGGATCATGGCTAACTGTGCACAATAAATCCAAACTTATCCATGTAAACCCAAGATCTACAAGACTGGCCTACATGTGCCTAACCCCTCTCAGATGTTGACCAGACCTTCCTGAAAAAATGGCTCTCTGGACTGCCTACAGTCCCATCCAATTACTGCCGTCAGGTTCCCTCCTATCAGGATAAGAAGTTCCTGGAGCCGGGAACAGTTCTAAGTGATCTTCACAAGGAATATCAGAACGCTGCTGGTGAAAATGGAAAGCGTGCTGTGAGTGAGACATATTTTCGAAAAGTGTTCAGTGAGCAGAATTACTCTGTGTTCATACAAATAAAAGACCAGTGTGATGTATGTGTCAGCGCCAAGGTAGGAAATACAGATCAGGATACCCTTACTACTCACTTGAAACAAGCTGAAAAAGCTGCGGATGAAAAGGAATCAAGTGATAAACTTTCAGTGTGGACAATGGACCTTCAATGCGTTCTTCTGTGCCCTAAGACAAAAACACACAGCTTTAGGCCGTGATAATATATATTATAATATATATTATCACGGCCAAAAGCTGTGTGCGCCTCCAGGCGATATTATGAATCTCAAATGACTGCGTCGGGTTCTCCGATGACTCTGGTTCTTCCACGTCCACATCAAAGTAGACTGAACCACGACATAGACGCTGGTGCCTCACGGCAGCGTGCGGCGGGCAGCGGGGCTCCGGCGGGAGACAATCGCGGGCAACAATCCCTTTCTCCTCCATGTCGCGGTTCATTTACTTCAGGGAGTCAAAGCCAAAGTTCCTTTCCCCCAAGTCCTTCTCCAGGGCTCTCAAGTTTTGAACTGAGGTCAGAGTGAGATTTTGTCAGCGGGGGGTATATTAACATGTGACTGCATACCAATGTGTCCACAGACATGGTGACTAATGTATGAAAGTAAGCATTATTGGCCCTCAACACTAATATTCCGAAAAAAACATTGCCTCAAAAGGCTATTGGCTTAAGCAATACAAGTAGAGGCATATACTTGAACTTTATACCCTGAACTTTTAAACGTTGCAAACGTGCAAAAACATAATTATATATTTATGTGGCATTAGTCCAATGCTGAAAATATATTTGTGGCATTCAGTAGGCCAATGCTGTGGTAAACTGTGTAAAGTATGACCAAGTGTTTCTTTCTGTTGAATAGATAGAACTTTATCAATCCCCTGTGGGAGAAATTTGTTAATGTTTGTCCCTATAAAACAATAATGGTAAAAAAGTAAATACAAAACATGGCGGTAACTAAGTAAGTCAAACCGTCCAATCTGAAGGCTCTACTTAACCACTCCCCCTACTCACTTCCACCAATGCAAAGCGAACAGAACTGAGTAGGGGAGGGCGTAGCCCAACTAGTTTGTGAGCGACCCAGAGAAACGCAACGCAAATTCAATGTGAACATGTATGAGGCTTTAATGAAATCCCGGACGATTTTGAAAATCCGCCACACATTTTTTTAAAAGTTTCTCAAAAAGAGAGTATGTCCGGGCAAAAGAGGACTTCTGGTTACCCTACTTACGGGAAAGCCATTTGATTCTTGCCTGTTCTACTGTTAAAAAGCGGCCCAAATTGATGGGATATATTCTGGTAATTTCTCTGCGTGAGAAATACGAAGTGTGGCGTGTGAGCGTGTGCATTGGTTGAATTGCGTGTGTCTCACGCCGAATGCGTGAGACTTGAGAGCCCTGCTTCTCAACCATGGCTGAGTCACCCCCACTACGAGTCTCGTTGTAAGAACACCAGGGACGTCGAAGAACGTCGTTGGTGTTATGTGCCATAACACCAACAGCAGTTATCGATAACAACGGTTATCCAAATAACAAAGAAGTCTACAACACTTGCGATACAGTGTGTGTAATCACACACACACACACGCACACATGTGGCGCTCGCACGGTCGTAGCTAATTGTCTCTCATTGGCGGGCCAAATTCTCTGGGCTGGCAAGGCAGAGAAAGGGGAGGTAACTTGGCCCCTATGACGACATATGGAGCCACATTCCAAAACAGCCACTTGAGCTTCCATTTTTTCAAAGGCGAGCAGGATACCTAGTGCTCGTTTTACACCGAACGCAAGTTTTTGCCACTTGGGGACGATAGGCAGGCTAAGGGGAACTCATATTAATGTTGTTGCCATGGGACCTTTAAAACTTTCTAGGTTTGTTTACCTGGGAAAACTGCATGCATCTGTCCAGCAGAGGGAGACATTGGCGTTAGTAGTGTTAAGGTGCGAACACACCAAGCGCGTACATCGCGTACCATGTACGCGCGTAACGCAGCTAAAACGTTGCTTGACCATTTTGTGTCAAAAATGGTCAGATACGCGCGTACGCATACGCGCGTAGATGGGACCGCCCAAAACTTCCCCCCCCCAGCCTGTGGCTGCGCTGGATTTAGGAGTCCGAGGAAGGAAACCCAAACGCCGCCGTGTTTGGGTGGATGATAGAGCTTGGATCGGGTTAGGTTAAATAATCTCGGATATAAATAACAATAATCGGGTTAAATAACTTCACATGGTGTGTCTGGTGTGTTTCCAGCATTCGTAGTGTTGATCAGCAGAGAAATAGTCCGCGTATATGCGTATATGTACGCGCGTATATATACGCGCCTCATACGCCCCTAACGCAAGTAAAATGTTGCTTATACGCGTGTAACGCGTGTACGCGTCTCATACGCGCGTAAACCAATGGTTCCCTATGGAAAAAATGGCGATTTTATACGCGAGGTAAGCGAGATACGTCTGGTGTGGCCGCACCTTTAGAAGTAGATGTCCAATCGGGAAACTAGTCTAATGATACTCGAATGGCCTATCAAGTGGAGGCTTGTTCAGAAATGGATTAAGTTATTTTTTTTAGGATTTTAGGACAGTCTCACGAAGAAAGAGAACACGACTACATATGATAATCTGCCTCTGTTGTGCCTCAGGTTTTGGTAAACCTGATAGGTATACACAGAGCAGAGAACGACCAGGAGTCGAGAAAATAATCAATGATTAATACCAATCAATAATTCCAAGAAGCAGGTGGATAATCCCTGGTTGATGGAGGCATGTGTCATTCATCCAACATTCATTAAATTATTTTTTTTATTTGGTTTCTGATTCCAAGCCTTATTCCATCTGTGTGTTTATCTATTGCCTCAATGTTTCTTCTCTGGAACTCTTTGGTACATACTTTGTTTGGTACCTCAGCCAACTGCGATAGAGCTTGAGTGGACTTGAGTGATGCGATGGCCCTTCTAACTGGTGACAGGCTGATGGAGACCTGCTCACCAAGCATCGACGATAGGAGACACCTGCGACCTGTCTGTAGCAGAGAGTGAGTGGTGATAATGAACAACAGTACAATAATACAAATATATATCTAATATCAGAATATATATGAATTAGAAACTCGAAAGTATGTGCCGGACAGACAGGTCTCGATTCACGGCCCGCGTTGAGGAACTGAGTAGTGGTGCTCTGGTATTGCAGTAGTAGGCCTACCATGAGTAGGCTAGTTGTGCTCTGGTATTGCAGTATGTGTAGTCCTGCTCTGGTATTGCAGTAGTACCATCAGTAGTTGTACTCTGGTATTGCAGTAGTACCACATCACAACAGGCCTGCTGTTGTCGGACCAGCAGAGACGCGGTAGCAGAGGAGTTCTTTCAGCAGATGGGTGTGCCCAGCCTCTGGGAAGGAGGAAATACGGGGATCGTATCCACGGAGAAACCTCCCCTCCTTCCCGGTTGTCTCCTGCTGGTGTCCAGTGTCCGCTAGCCTTGTTTCTGCTCCGCACACAAACACACACACACACACACACACACACACACACACACACACACACACACACACACACACACACACACACACACACACACACACACACACACACACACACACACACACACACACACACACACACACACACACACACACACACACACACACACACACACACACACACACACACACACACACACACACACCACCCTAACCGCTCAGTTGTCAGCAGCAGATCCGCTCTGCCTGTCTGATCGATGGCTGAATCCATAGGCGCGGTGCTCGTCGTGACGCGTGAGTTGTTAGTTTGTTTTAATGTGTTTCTTGTTGCTCATTGTGTAACTGTGTTGCTAGGCTGTTTAAAAAAAAACAATTCGCCCGACGACCAGTGGTGGTGGACGTTAATTTCCCCTTGGTGGACGGTATCGCCCCGGTTTCCCCCGTGTTCGCTCATAGTTTGACGTTAAACCCAGGAGAACCCAGGAGTTGTTCAGTGTTTACTGTTTACGTGGAGGGCGGACAGGATCCCCGGTGCTTCTGGGAAAAGTTGGATTTATCGTTCAGCAAGCGCAATGTTTATCTTCTTCTTATGAATGTATTTCGTTTGACGCAAAGGTTCCTGGAACTATACGCGCTAAAAACACCAAACTGCTCCAATCGTCCTGCCCTTTTCGATCTATTTTCATGCCTTGCTTTAGTGTGTGCAACATAGATTATTAACCTAAAGAAACAAATGGACAAAAAGTATCATTCACGCTAGAGACATCTCCCCAGAATGTTTCATCTGATTGGCGATTCCAACACATCCGTGTCATTCAGTAGGTCATTTGGTAATTTAGTTATTTAGAAATTTGGTCATTCAGCCATTTAGTATAATTTAGTATTATAGTATCATTTAGTATCCTTTACTATATTTTAGTATCTTTAGACCGCTGAGGTGAGGCCGGTGATCACACTTTAAGTAGCCTACAACCCACCCGGTAAAGCCCAAGAACTGCAGAATGTAATATGCTTCTAAACGTCTTTCCTGACCATTGGATTAGTGTCATGCTTTGAGAACACAGGAGATGCTGTTCAAATCCTCTGGTGCAGTCTCTGTAGTGCGACTCGGGAAATAGTGTCTAATTGTGTTTGCTTCAGAATGATAAGTCACTGTAAAGTTGAATGACAGGTCTATATGCTTTCTGATTCCGTAAATTGCGTGAGAAAAATGACTGTGTGTGTGTGTGTGTGTGTGTGTGTGTGTGTGTGTGTGTGTGTGTGTGTGTGTGTGTGTGTGCTTGCTATAGGTAACACATTACTCTTATTGAGGATCTAGGGTCAGCTTAATGTAGTTTTGGTATAGTTACGGTTCAACCAGTCCATTCCTCTATTTGACGCATTGTTTCTGGACCTGCCCTCCCATTACAACTGTGTTAATACATGTGAGATCTGATCTAGAGTCAGGGGAGGTTAAACCAGTCCAGCGTTAATGATGTGCTAATGGTCTCTTCCTCTTGCACCTGAGCTGCAGTGCCTATGACTCAGGCTGCCTGTAGCTCCACTTCTCTGGCAGCTAATCCTCATCCTACAAATCATGGCACCGAGTTCTGCTTCATGCAGATGACTGGTATAGGCTTCATGAGTTGTGTAGAGTGTAGGTTTGCATGTTATTGGTTTCTGGTTGATGCAAGCAGAGATTCACTACTGGTCTTAAGGAGTTGTCCTGTTTGCCATGATTAATTGTTGACATTGTCTAAGTCGAGAAGTGAATCAGCCATGCTTTTGTGAGTACGCATATTCTGAGACTGGGCAGATGGCAATCCATTGACAAGCATTACATTCCAAACAAATATTTAGCAGCACGTATAGCTGTGTCTTTGTTTTGTTCGACACAAGTATATGATGCTTGCATACAAGCTGCCCTGGCTAGTTGGTTTTCTCCAATAGGGACCACAGGTTTAGATTCTCTGTTGACACCGCTCTGAAGCTCACAGACTGAGAGCACTGGGAATCCTTGAGTGTAAACTGTTGTGGGCAGGAGCAGAGTGTTGAAGATGGATCAGACCTGGAATCTGTTATGGCTTTGGGTTTAAAATAACCCAGTGACCTTATTGAACGGGTGCCCTGCATGCTTTAGGCTGAAGTACCTCAACCTGTTTGCCTATGAGGATCTAATTATAAGCTTGTGTTCTTTGTCAACACTTCTAACCCTGGTCTTGGCTTTAAACTAGTTTACATTTGGCATGGATTTGTTTTGGTTTCGGCTTTGAATTACATGGACCAACCCAGCCTTTGTCTGTTTAAAACAGAAATCTTTTTGGTTTACTTGTGTTTGGTTTACTTAAAGTTATAAGATTGTTGACGTTCTAATAACTTGTGATCTTTGATATGATATTGTAACTATAATCCTTATCCAATGGTTAAACCAATTGTATGAGCAAATGAGGGACTAGTTTATTCATAATAATTGTGTTTGAAAAATTGTAACGCATGCAATAATTAGCTAACTAGAGGGGACGTTGTCATTAAAAATAGAACAAATCCACTGTCCTGTCCTTTGTGGGTTTTGGGAGACTGCAGAGCTCTAGGTTGATTGCTTCCCTGAGGTGGCTTCACACCAAAAGCCAAGGCACGGCGCGATTACCTCCAAAGTCAATGGAAAGACACGAATAGACAATATTTTGTCATTCAAATTCGCTCCTCTAGAGAGAAGGGTGAATATTTGCTGCTTTTGAAGGTATGTTACTAGTGGGAAACTTGATGATACGCCAATGGTACTTCCTCTTTAAGACTTACTCCAACGAGTGGCACGGAAGGAAAGGTGGAAACGAAACAAGTGCCGCTACAATGGAATAAGAATAATTTACACTTTGTCTGCAATATCCAAAGAGCACTAAGTAATCCTAAATAACAAATAAAACACAACATCTTCCAGTTAATATCAAATGGTAAAACGTCTGTCTTGAACTACTTTTTAGTGACCCATTGGAATGTGGAACTCCTTGAACGTGCAATTTCCTGTCTTCTGAGGAAATGGAACATTCTCTAGCAGTGAAATAAATAGTTGAAGTAATAAACTGTACTCCTCACATATATACAGCAGATGTGAACATTTCCAAACTGTTTGATTTCAGATTGATGCTACACTACCCTACATTTCCTCATTCACGATTTAACTGCTACTCTCTCTTTTAAGGTTTCTTTGCATCATTCTCATTTTACTTACTGGGAAGAAAACAAAAACGATACCTTTATCCTGTCAGCTAATTCCTTTAAATCAAGTATTTGGCTGATGGCTATTAAATTCCAATCAGGGCCTATCAATCCGCTATTAATGACATCAATCGGAACAACCTCTTATAGTTCCTCCATTACCCCCACCCCTCCCCGATCTCAGGGCCAACGTCAATATCCTGCCTCACTTGGAAAGGTTTCATCTTAAACTGGGACTGGATTCCCTTTCCTGTGTAGAATCATTTCCACTGGTCGCTAAAGCAGACTGAACTGTAGAGCCACGGTGTCTTCCAACACTCGTTCTTTAGTGATTCTCCAAAGGCTAGTCCACATGGCCACCATGCCCATAGGATACATGGTGTATTAGACCCTAAGTGAATTGAGATTCTTAGACAACGCCTTTCAGTGACTCAGCTCCACACATCTCCTGCTCCTGCTGGCCTCCCCGAGGTTACACAGAGCCAGCAGTAGGCGGAGCAGAGTGGTAGGGTGTATGGGAGGGTTTGGAATGCACCCTGGTTCCTCCATATCCGGGACGGTGAAAGGCAGAGAGAGGCTGTCAGGCTGTGGAGTTCACCGAGGGGACAAAGGCCTCTATCACCATGTTGATGTAGTTAAGCCGCTGGGGGGACTGGGAACACTGGGAACACTGGGGGTCTGACCAGCACCAGCCCTGTGAGGCTGGGGGCAGACGTGTGCAGACATTGAAGCGTTCAGACGTGGGTTTGTGTGTGATGTATAGCGAGGCAGCACTGTGGCTCATTTCCCTGACTTACTAACTCACACATGCACTAAGGGACGTGCACGGCAGCGCACACAAAGGCTCCGTTGTGTGTGTCACGCTGGAATGCCTTGACCGGGGATTCAGGACCATGGCGTTGGCCAGGGAACCTCTTAGACTCTGCTGCTCTTGGGGTCAGAGTGTATGACCTCCAACCGATTGGACTGACTACCTGTGTGTGTGTGTGTGTGTGTGTGTGTGTGTGTGTGTGTGTGTGTGTGTGTGTGTGTGTGTGTGTGTGTGTGTGTGTGTGTGTGTGTGTGTGTGTGTGTGTGTGTGTGTGTGTGTGTGTGTGTTCCCCTGATCCCTGAGCCTCCTATCTCAGTGTAACCGCCCATCAATTCACATCAACGACATCTCTGTCCAAAGGGTCGCTGAAGATGGCCATGTGAAGGACTACGGGGCAGGAGTGTCTCGTGGTTTGAGTCCAAGCCCAAAGGTGGAACTTTGGACAGCGATCATCCGCAGTCTTCAATTTACATTCAGGGCGTTTAGCAGACGCTTTTATCCAAAGTGACTTGCAATAAGTACATTTAGAATCAACAATATATCGCCGTTGGTACAGTAAGGATGTTCATAGCACCAAGTGCCAAGCACTATCAATCGCTAGGATAACCCATTCCCTGTATACAGCAACACAGAACATAGCTAGGATAAGATGCTATACAACTAAGTACCAGTGAGTTGAGAGTGCCAGGAAGCATGACACAGAATAAGTGCATAGGTGTGGGGGGGGGGTGGGTGGCTGTGCAGAGTGAGTCTTGAGTCTTTTGCGGAGGCTGGGAGCTCGTTCCACCACTGCGGGGCCAAAACAGGGTGAGTGGTGACTTTGACGATGGACTCTTGCTTGCTCTTAGCGATGGCAGTACCAGACGTCCATCTGAGGTAGTTGAGCGGAGCGCTCGAGCTGGGGTGTTGGGTTCACCAGTGCTCGGAGGTAGGCGGGGGCAGTACCATTGACCGCCTTGTATGCCAGCGTCGTCCTGAATCTGATGCCAGCGACTACAGCGGCTACAGTGGTGGTCCCGGAAGAGGGGTGGCATGGTGTAGACGGTGGAGTCCTGTAGGCATCGCTGCCCCCTAGAGCCCTCCCTGACCGTGGAGCCGGGACCGGAGGGTCAGCCGGAGCGGCCCGGTACCGGGAGCTGGAGGGACTCTGCAGCGGGGCTTACAGGGCGTGATCTCCGTTATAGATTGACTGAACGCCAACACAGAGACGGGCCACTCCTGGCAGACCCCTGGTTGACCTGAACCATCTGAAGGAGTCTAAAGTCCTGTGTGTGTGTGTGTGTGTGTGTGTGTGTGTGTGTGTGTGTGTGTGTGTGTGTGTGTGTGTGTGTGTGTGTGTGTGTGTGTGTGTGTGTGTGTGTGTGTGTGTGTGTGTGTGTGTGTGTGTGTGTGTGTGTGTGTGTGTGTGTTTGAGAGTGTGTGGTTGTTGTAATTTCCACAACCGTTGAACTATATGCCATCACCTCTTTTCAAGATCTAGTGATGATTAACATCAACAGGGTTAATGTTGATTGCATACTAGTCTGTGACTACGACCCCCTCCCCCAGAGTGACCTTTGGAAGACACTGAATGCCTTCTCTTTTGCTCTACCTCTCTCTTCCTCTCACACTGTCTTTCTGGTCTCTCTTTGACTCTGTCTTCCTTCCTCCTTTACCCATAATGCCATGAGGGAAAAGACTGAAGTGTGTTCACGCGTGTGTGTATTCATTCACACCAATGCATGCATGTTTCATCAGCTGCTCTTTAGCAGAGATCAGTTTCAGTCATCCCTCTTTTAATAGCAGCTGGGATCAACACGGCCCCGCCAGCGCCTATTTAGAATGAGAGGACACAGCAGCCTCTGGGGGGGGCCCTCAGGGGCCTCCTAGCAGCCTCTGGGGGGGCCCTCAGGGACCTCCTAGCAGCCTCTGGGGGGCCCTCAGGGTCCTCCTAGCAGCCTCTGGGGGGGGGGGCCCTCAGGGACCTCCTAGCAGCCTCTGGGCAGGGCCCTGGGGTGGTGGAGCAGCCTCTGGGCGGGGGCCCTGGGGCGGGGGCCCTGGTGTGGGGGCCCTGGTGTGGTGGAGCAGGCCCTGGGCGGGGCCCTGGGGTGGGGGCGGTCATCAATCCCTGTCTGCTCCATGTCGCGGTTCTACTTCAGGTTGATGAGGACGTGGTAGAACCAGAGGCGTCGCAGAACCCGACGCAGTCCTTTGAGAGTCATAATATCGTCTGGAGGCGCACACAGCTTTTGGCCCTGATAATATGTATTTTATGATACTATCTTTGTATAATATGATATAACTTAGATATAGAGCTCAAGAACTCCCGCCGGAGCATCCAGAGTGTTCTAGAATATTTGCAGAACACGGCCAAAAGTGCTTTATGAATCCGAGGCATCCACTGTTATCACTAGCGCATTGTACCGTGGCCTCAAGCTGCTCAGGGCCACACCCCCTCCCTCCACCTTGACCTGTCTCTAACGGCACGTTTGTGGAGAGCTCATTGTGGGACCGGCTCGGAGTGGCTGTAATTCTGCACCAAGGCTAAATATCTTGAACGTCTTCAAATACTGTATTAAGGGCCCACTAACTCCTATATATAATGATCCATAAAGTAGCATGCCATGGGACCTTTCAGTGTGGAGCTGCTCAAGAGCAGACCAAGCTTATTAAAGGACTTCCATGATGTAACAAAGCTGATCTTACGGTTGGTGTGTTATTATTGTTCTAAATTGGTCTGCGTGACTCTTGTGGTTAAATCAAACAACCATTCACATCCATCCTCCCCTTCAAATCTTTCCCTCTGACATCATTAGCTCTCGGTCTCTCCTCTCCGTCTCTCACTCCTCTCCTGTGGTCCTGTCTAGATACCTTCTAGTCTATGCAGGGCGTGACACAAGTGGTCTTTGACCCTGCTCCCGTTAAGACATCGCACAATGTCCAATAACTAACCAAACCCTTATCGGACAATGTGTGTTTATGTTATTGGATAACTAACCCTTACCGTTGTGATGATAAGAACGTTGCCGGAGTACTAGGGATCTATTCACACCCTAGGTGTCGGCCACACCCGCTGATGGTGAATATATATGTCCCCCCCCCCGTGATGGTGAATAACGTGCGTGTGCCCCCCCCCCCCGTGATGGTGAATAACGTGTGTCCCCCCCCCCCCCCCCGTGATGGTGAATAACGTGTCCCGTCCCCCCCCCCCCCCCCCCGTGATGGTGAATAACGTGTCTCCCCCCCCCCCGTGATCTTGATTAACGTGTCGTCCCCCGTCCCCCCCCCGTGATGGTGAATAACGTGTGTCCCCCCCCATGATGGTGAATAACGTGTGTCGTCCCCCCCCCGTGATGGTGAAAAACGTGTTCCCGCCCCCCCCCCCCCGTGATGGTGAATAACGTGTGTCGTCCCCCCCCCCCCCCCCCCCCGTGATGGTGAATAACGTGTCCCCCCCCCCCCCCCCCCCCCCCGTGATGGTGAATAACGTGTGCCCCCCCGTGATGGTGAATAACGTGTCCCCCCCCCCTCCAGCGGGCCAGACCCCCAGCCCGGCGGGGCCTGGCGTGGCCGAGGCCAGCCCAGAGTACATGGCCTTCGTGCTTGTGCCGGTCTTCTTCACGCTGGGGCTGCTGGGGGTCCTGATCTGTCATCTCCTGAAGAGGAGGGGCTACCGCTGCACCACCGGGGAGCCCCCCGCCGAGGGGGAGGAGCCAGAGGAGGACCTGGAGCTGGGCGGAGGTGAGGGGGGGCGGTGTGAAGACGTACAGAGACGGGGCAACATGTCAGACCGAGCAGCATCAGTAGGGAACGGCCGCCCGACACCCAGCCTGCGGTGGTATTGGCCCACCTCTGGTTGTATTCTTTATGGGGCCAGGGGTAAGACCTGGGCGGGGAGCTCTTCAGTGGGCTTGTCCCCCCCTCCCTCGACTCTACGACTCTAGTGGTACATTCCATTCAACCAGTACCAGCCCAGTGGTACATTCCATTCAACAAGTACCAGCCCAGTGGTACATTCCATTCAACCAGTACCAGCCCGGTGGTACATTCCACCCAGTATCAACCAGTACCAGTCCAGTGGTACATTCCACCCAGTATCAACCAGTACCAGCCAGTGGTACATTCCACCCAGTATCTACCAGTACCAGCCCGGTGCTACCACCCGGTATCCACCAGTCAACGGTATCCCAGTATGGTAACCCAGTATGGTGTACCTGTGGTGTATACAGAGTTGGTAAGATGACAGCTGTTATACATCTGTGGAAAAAAAGATGTGAAACTAGGAAGAACCTATTAACACGTGTCTATTTCAATCACACTGTAATGGAAGCACCCAACGAGACAAGAGTTTAAAATATCAGTACAGTATCAGTTTCATGCCCTTATTGGAACTACAGTTAATTGCATCGTCCCTATCTTATACAATTTTCAATACAGAAATTCACATTTATGCATCTTTTTTAGAGGCCAAGTTAAACTGCAATACAGTATGGTTGAGGTGGACATGTCTGCAAGCAAGGCTGCAAGACGGTTAAAGGAATCTACGCATCAAAGAAGTCAGTCAATTGGCCTCAGTGTCAGACCTCATTCAAACTATCTTAAAATGTTTCAATCAGAGAGGAAGGGAGGTATCTCTAGCCCCTTGCAAAATGCAAACAAATACTTTTTCAATCGACTAGTCATTATATAAACATGATTTAAATAATATGCATATAATTGTATATTATTGCATATGTGGCCTGTTGAGCCCTTTAAGCCTGAAACTGATTAAGGGCTTTACAAATATATAATTGATTTGGGAGTGCTGGAAACATAACACTGACATTCCCACAGAGTGCTCTCTGCCTCCTGCACGATACCCAGGCCCCACCCCCCATCCAGACCAAACCAGGGTTTCCAGTCAGTGTGTATGACTGGCCGGTCTCCTGTGGGGTTCAGTCTGTGTAAGGGCGACCCCCGGACAATGCCCGGACCCGGTCTCTCTGTGTACAGAAGGTTCTCCTCTCCTCTCCTCCTCCTCCTCCTCCTCCTCCTCCTCCTCCTCCTCCTCCTCCTCCACCTCCTCCTCCTCCTCCTCTCTCCTTCCTAATCAGGGCCATGAGGCTGTCTGTGTACGGAGGGTTCTCTGGCAGATTGCTCATCTAGAAGAATATCCTTGTGAATCCCAGACTTGTTCCTCTCTCCTTGTGCGCTAGGCGATACTTTGCACGCCGCGCTTATGTTCGCTGCTGGCCAATCACGGCTCTTGGTCTGGGCTCTGGCGCTGTTGTTGAATGGAGTTTTTTGGCATTATAAGTTCTGGGGAAATGTGCTTATCTGTCTAACTATCTGGACTTTTCCTTCCTTCCTCTATTTGGCTGATGGCCAAACCCTCCCTCCCTCCCTCCCTCACTCACTCACTCACTCACTCACTCACTCACTCACTCACTCACTCACTCACTCACTCACTCACTCACTCACTCACTCACTCACTCACTCACTCACTCACTCACTCACTCACACTAACCCTGAGTCTCCACATGGCTTTCAGATTCACTTGTGTGTGAGTTTCTTGTAAGGGCGTATATGACTTTATGAAAAATATGTGTCTTGTTTAGTAATGATTTTCTTTCTTTGTCTGCATTTCCTAGACTTGAACGACACGTTCAGCGAGAACAACGACACCGTGGGGCAGATTGTCCACATGATCATGAGTAATGAAGGTATGTGATTTGATCCAAAAGTGTGTGTTTGTCCCCCTTAAACATCTGCATCAGAGCTGTGTTCAAACTGGGCAGACTGAGGCCAACTTTCAAGGTGAACCTTTTTGTTTGTTCAATTTAAAAGGAGCAAGGAGAATAGAGGGCTATGTCACCGAAGTCGTAGAAAAAAACTAGGACCAATTGACGTTCACGTCACACTTTGATGATCAATAGGACTGTGGTCGAAGTACATTTACATTTACATTCAGGGCATTTAGCAGACCCTTTTATACAAAGCGACTTACAATAAGTACATTTGTCATAAGAAGCAGGCCCGCTTCTTATGACAATATATCACTGTCAGTACAGTAAAGATGTTCATAGAGCCAAGTGCAAGTACTAACAATCACTAGGCTAACCCATTCCCTGTGTACAGCAATGCTAGCAACTACTGCAGATGTTGCACAATTAAGTACTATGAATAAGTGCGATGTAGATTAAGTGCGTACAATAAGTGCGTACATTAATTACCAGGACGTACAACATACAATGGTGGCCGGAAGGGGCTTGGTAGCTATGCAGAGTCGAGGTGAACTCTGAACAGGTGGGTTTTGAGTCTTTTGCGGAAGCTACGATCGGCAGGGAGCTCGTTCAACCACTGAGGTCCCATAACAGAGAAAAGTTGTGACTTTGTTGATCGACCTTTGCTTGCTCTTAGCGATGGCGGTACCAGACGTCAAGCTGAGGTAGTTGAGCGGAGGGATCGAGCTGGGGTGTGTGACTTTACCAATGCTTGGAGGTAGGCAGGGGCAGTTCCATCGACTGCCTTGTATGCCAGTACCATCATCTTGAATCTGATGCAAGCTACTACAGGGAGCCAGTTGAGGTCCCGGAAGAGGGGGGTCACATGGGAGAACTTCGGCAGGTTGAACACGAGGCGCGCTGCCGCATTCTGGATGCGCTGCAAAGGTTTAATCGCAGAGGCAGGAAGTCCAGCCAGGAGTGAGTTGCAGTAGTCGAGGCGGGAGATGACCAGTGATTGGACTAGAAGCTGAGCTGCTTCCCTTGTGAGCTAAGGCCAGATCCTGCGGATGTTGTAAAGTGCAAATCTGCTGGATCGGGTCACCGCATTGATGTTTGCGGTGCAGCATAACTGATTGTCCAGTACCACACCGAGTTTTCTGGCAGTTGGAGAAGGAGATACAGTGATGTTCTCAACAGTGACCAGTTACTCCATGTATGGGCAATCTTTTCCTTGCATTAGGAGGAGCTAAGTCTTGTTGAGGTTAAGCCTCAGGTGATGGGCAGTTGCCTAAGTGCTGATGTCTGCCAGACATTCAGATATGCGTGTTGCTATCAGGGCTTTGTCAGATGAGGGGAAAGATAGAAATAGCTGAGTGTCATCAGCATAGCAGTGATAGGAAAAGCCGTGTGGTGTAATTACAGAGCCCAGAGATCTGGTATAGAGGGAGAACAGAAGAGGCCCCAGTACAGAGCCTTGAGGGACACCAGTTTCAAGTGTGCAAGGTTTGGACAAGGAGCCATTCCATGTTACCTGATAAGTGTGATTCGTCAGGTAGGATGTGAACCAGGAAAGGGCAGATTCAGCAATGCCAAGTTCAGCGAGAGTGGCAAGGAGCAACTGGTGGTTCACCGTGTCAAATGCTGTGGACAGGTTGAGGAGAATGAGTTCCGATGAGAGGGACGAGGCTCTGGCAGCACGGAGGGACTTAGTCACCGCGAGGAGAACCGTCTCAGTGGAGTGTGCCTTCTTGAAGCCTGACTGGTGAGGGTCAAGGAGGTTGTTAGATGAGCAATAGGAGGAAAGTTGGTTAGTGATGGCATGTTCCAGTATTTTAGAGAGGAATGAAAGAGGAGATACCGGTCTGCAGTTCTGGATGTCGGTGGTATCAAGGGTCGGTTTTTTGAGGAGAGGCTTTATTCTGGTCTTGAAAGACGCTGGAACAATGCCTGAAGTGAGGGAGGAGTTGAAGAGTGCGGTGAGAAATGGCAGGATGTTGCTTGAGACAGCCTGGAGGAGAGAGGAGGGGATAGTGTCAAGGGGGCAGGTGATGGCATGGTTAGATGATATTATTCGGTTGACCTGGTCGGAGGTGAGAGGGATAAATTGGGTAAATACAGAGGTGGGGATGGGAGGAGGGAGGATGGAGGCAGGGATAGAAAAGGAGTCAATGTCCTTTACCTTCTAGGTAAAGTAGGTAAAGAAGTCATCAGCAGTGAGGCAGGAAGGAGGTGGAGGGGAGGGAGGGTTGAGGAGGGAAGAGAACAAGGAAAAGAGTTTCCTGGGGTTTGAGGCGGAGGAGTTTATTTTGGTGCGGTAGAAGGCAGATTTGGCTGTTGACACAGTGGAGGTGAAATCAGAGAGAGGGAAAAGATATTGGGATTGATCATTAGGAGAGTCTGATCTCTTCCATTTCCTCTCAACTGCCCGCAACTCTGCTCTATAAGTCTGCAGAGATTCAGACAGCCAAGGAGGGGGGGGGGGGGGGGTGAGGATCGCGCACGTCTGGAGTGGAAGGAACAGAGGGAGTCCAAAGAGGAGGAGAAGGAGGATAGCAGAGTGTCGGAGGATTCCTCGGTGGATAGTTGGATAGAAGTTAGGTAGAATCGTTCGACAGAAGGTAGTGAAGACAGAACAGTTGAGGGAAGCGTAGAGGGAGAGTGAGAGGTTTGAGGTTACGGCGGCGGGTTACAATGTGGGGACTAGAGAGGAGGGGGGAGAGGACTTCAAGGGGAGAGAAAAGGCAACAAAGTGATGGTCAGACACGGGGAGCGGGGTAACAGAGAGAGCAGAGGTGCCACAGGACCTATTGAATATCAGGTCAAGTTGGTTCCCGGCCCTGTGTGTGGGAGGAGAAGAGGAGAGATTTCAGTCTAAGGTCAGTCTTGACCGCTGATTGGCAGTTCCAGAGTCCTCCCATCACTTCAAGGTCAGTGTAGGCAAGGGTCGGTGGATTGCACAGATTGGATGAGTTGCTGCGCCGAGCAGAGGATCTATGGTGGCGTCATCTATGAGTGGAAATCCTGACGATGAGTGAAGTACGACTCATAGCTACAATAGGGTGGCTTCCCTGGTCGTCCTTGAGGGACTCCCACAGAGAGACTCCCTTAGACTTTGTTGCCCGGGTCTTCGTTTGCAGGGTACTGACGCTAATAATAGCTAGCCTTTAAATGCACAAGGTAGCTCAGGCAGCCGTAGCTACGCCCACCAATCAAGCCTATTGTCGTCACCTTGTGACTGAAACTAGCCTCAACGACCTCTTACTAAAAACAACGACAGCAGCCAAAACCAACACAGCGGCGATAGGGTTAAAGTTAGTACAACCAATTGTAATGCTAAACACTAGAGTTCTTAGTTTCAAGACTCCCCTACAGCCAGATACGAGACAACCTTCTTAAAGACAAATATAAATGTAACAGTAAGGATAAGACACAGGTCTGTGGAGGTTGGGGAAATGCAGAGAGAAGCCCTGGTCGAGGAGTTAAAGACATCCCCCTTCGTCCCCCTAGGGCACACATCTCCCTCAGTCCAGCGTCCATTACTGATCGTCGATAACCGCCTCCTCAGACCGTCTGTCCGTACGTCCACGTTGCCTTGGTTTGCTAATCTGAAAACACCTAACCCTTTTCTGGACGAAAAGCAGTTTAGAATCTGACCCCTGGTGGTCTGATGGTCTGGGGTGTCGGGCCTCTCTCTCACGCCCTCTCTAGCCCCCCCACCCCCAGAGTCCCTGACCGGGACGGCCCCCCATTATCTGTTCTCGTCAGCACATTGCCACATACCCTGTGTGTGTGTGTGTGTGTGTGCGTGTGCGTGTGCGTGTGCGTGTGCGCGTGCGTGCACAGAGGGACACAGACGGTTCAATCAGAGTTGTCGGATTGAATTGGTGTTTGAGGAACTTGTTGCGTGTCATCAGGAGGGATCCAGACATTACAGACGGTCGTCATGGCGACATGATGATGACTCAGTACCACTTCCTGGGTAATGAGGAAGTGGGGGGTTATACATACATACGTAATTTGTCCAATATGATATATTAATATATCGCTTTTTCATGCACATGAATGGCCATGGCGATAACACGCGTGTTTTTAAGCTGTTATGGTATCATTTGAGTACTTATATCGGTACCCGTTATCTCAGAGTACCCAAATGTAAGTACTTGTATAGCGGCCCATCGTGTCGACTGGTACGTTTCAGCCGGTGAAGCTAGCCCGTGGCGAGATAAAGCTCTAGACCATCTTACTGAAAATCGACAAGATATTGGTTTAATCTGTTATTATGCAATGACCTTCGGGCTGTACGGCTATCTTTCGGAGGTTAAAGGTCTACCCTTCACTGATCTTCTGAATTTGTAGTAATCCAGGCGAGTTCCAACAATATAACTTCAACTGGAGGATCCTGTTGCAAAATCATCCCATGTTGATGACAATGGGAACTGAATGCTATTCATGACTGACACAAATCACTGATGAGGGTGGTGCCAGGTGGCGGGGGTCGGTATGGTATTGAGTGTCAGGTATGTCCACAAACATCTTTTAGGAGCTTCCGGTGTTTGCTGGCTGCTCCTTGATCAAACCATCCCTGCGGTGCGGGCCAGGAAACCCTGTAGGAGGTTTGATTGGAGTTCATGTTGGTGTACTGCTGCAGTATGTCCTCAGGTCTGATGCCATCAGGCTAGACCTGGCCTGTCTCTCTCTGCGTAGGGTTAGTTTGTGTGTGTGTGTGTGTGTGTGCCTCCCTTTTAACTCTGTTTCTCCTTCCCTCTCCCTCTCTCACTCTCCAGCAAACTCGGACGCCCTCAAAGCCATGGTCGAGCAGAACAGCATTGACTCTGATGGGTGAGTCTCTCACTCTCCTACTGTTGATCATTAAATGTATATTTAACATTTCAATTGCAGCCCAAGCGCCTTCCTCTTTTTTTTTGTAACATGTTGTGCCTGGTCTGGGTTGGCTTATTTTACCCGATTTACCAAAATATACCTCATTTATTGGCAGTGGCTATTATGGATTCCATACACTGATCCGACCACCAGGTGGCGCCAAATACCTTCGTTTAAATCGCATTAGCTTCCAAGCGACCAGTTATTGGGGTGCAAAGGTCAGCAGATCTGGAGGGGCAATCAGATGGCCTCTCTGTCTCCTGATGCATAGTGGATGGCCAAAGGGCTGATTGAGGGGACCCCCAGCCACATAAAATAAATTGCTAATTAAAGTAGCTCAGCATATCAAGTATTTGTACTCATCCTTTTCTCCCAGTTGAAATAAGTGTTTATCTTATACAGTAGGCCTACTTTAGTATAACAGCACTTGGGTTAGTAAACAAATCACAACAACCGACATGAAGTTGAAGTTACAAAAATAAAACGTGTGAGTTTGCTAGAGTCAAAATAGTCACAGCTCATCTTGAGCATCTACTGTCTCCTGGTAGCCAGGGTACTGCCCATCTTGTGCTGGGCAATTAGCTCTGATGGCCAGGACATCACAGGAAGCCGATACTGTCTAAGAACGAAAGAGAACAACATTAGCAAAGCAAGATAAATTATGCCTTGAGTAGCCTATACAGCATTACACAGATTTCAAGCTAACGTAACGTAGCCTATGCGCTGCCAATAAGATCGGCTACTTTCGAATAACTACATTGTCACATTCCCTGTGACTCAAAACTATTGTAGTCAATGTGTTAGTAAAAGAACAAACACTTACTCTATGCTCAGACGTCTGTTTCCAGTTCACTTTCTGGGTCCGGAAATATACATGTATCCAATACCCAGCTGTTGAGATGAGGCGTAAAGCCTGGGTGAGAGGTTACACGCATGGCTCCGTCCTCGCCAGATTCAGCCATTTATTCGAGAAGAAACTGGCATTGCTGAAATTCGCTGCAGCACAGGGACTCTGTGATAGTGTCTACAGGCGAACAGAGCAAACCGGCGCGCTCCGGCTCCTCGTCCTCGGCAACAGGCAAGGCTTGTTCAGCTGCAGCCGCCGCAGCCTCCTTCTCTATTTGTGTCAATTCTTCGTGGCTGTATTCTGGCTCGTACTAATAGCCCTGAATGTCCGAATCCAACAATAGATTTTCAAAATCCACTCTGGCTGTTTCACATTGCAAATGTGTTCTCTAGCTAAGCGGTGAAGAAACATGGCGGACATTGTGTTTACATCTGTTACGCGAGCTCCCGCCCCCCTTCATTCCTTATTGGTGGGCTCACAAATTTGCGGAACCAGTGGTTTGTAGTCCTCGGCCCTTCTAGCAGGCAAGCAAAGTTATCCTGAGATGACGTCAAACGCGTCATTTGACGTCATCTCGGGAGAAAATTAGATCAGGAAAGCTGGGCCAAGGGAAGACTGGGTTAGCGATTTTACAATGATAGAACGCGGTTCTGGACGGGTGAAGTATCCCTTTAATGGATATGACTAATAAAATATAGTAGATTGTTATGAGTTTTAGATTTGTACATGATTATTGTTTTGGATTGTTTTCCTCTATCCGCAATATAATTACATTCAGGGGCCTGAACACCATCCTACTCATTGAAGATTCAAGATCCAAGATTCAAGAATTTATTTGTCACATGCGTAAAAGTGGAACAAAAAGCAGTGAACTGGAGACATTTTAATAATAATAGAAAAGTAAGAATATTGAAAAAAAAATAAAAAGGGAGGTGGGGATTAAATAAAATAAAATAAAAAGTTTATGAAGAGGGGGGAATTATGCATCATTGTCCGTATGGCTTGGTGGAAAAAAAATATCATCATAACTCATCTGAAACAAGCAGGATGAGGTTAAAGGAGGGGGGATAAGCTTCTTCACTGGCTTTAAGAGGAGGGTTAAGGTGCAGTATAGTTAACGTGTGGTGTAGTTAAGGTGTAGTATAGTTAACGTGTAGTGTAGTTAACGTGTAGTATAGTTAACGTGTGGTGTAGTTATGGTGTAGTATAGTAAACGTGTAGTGTAGTTAGCTTGTAGTATAGTTACGTGTAGTACGGTTACACTCTGTTTCCATTCTTTGACAACCCTGAGTTGTTCATCTTTGGAATGGTTAAAGCCGCGTTTATATATCGCTGACCTCCTTTATAAAAAACACCTGCAACACTGGTCCTTAGAAAGTTAACCTGTTGAAAACATTTGGAAGAAATGGTGACACACACACCCGCAGAAGGGCTCTGCTTAACTAGTCTTCATTAAAGAGTGATGACACACACACGTAGACGGGCTCTGCCTTAACTAGTCTCCATTAAAGAGTGATGACACACACACGTAGAAGGGCTCTGCTTAACTAGTCTCCATTAAAGAGTGATGACACACACACCCTCTACGGGCTCTGCTTAACTAGTCTCCATTAAAGAGTGATGACACACACACGTAGACGGGCTCTGCTTAACTAGTCTCCATTAAAGAGGGATGACACACACCCGTCTACGGGCTCTGCTTAACTAGTCTCCATTAAAGAGGGATGACACACACCCTCTACGGGCTCTGCTTAACTAGTCTCCATTATAGAGTGATGACACACACCCGTAGACGGGCTCTGCTTAACTAGTCTCCATTAAAGAGTGATGACACACACCCTCTACGGGCTCTGCTTAACTAGTCTCCATTAAAGAGTGATGAAACACACCCGTAGACGGGCTCTGCTTAACTAGTCTCCATTAAAGAGTGATGACACACACCCGTAGACGGGCTCTGCTTAACTAGTCTCCATTAAAGAGTGATGACACACACCCTCTACGGGCTCTGCTTAACTAGTCTCCTTTAAAGAGTGATGAAACACACCCGTAGACGGGCTCTGCTTAACTAGTCTCCATTAAAGAGTGATGACACACACCCTCTACGGGCTCTGCTTAACTAGTCTCCATTAAAGAGTGATGACACACACCCTCTACGGGCTCTGCTTAACTAGTCTCCATTAAAGAGTGATGAAACACACCCGTAGACGGGCTCTGCTTAACTAGTCTCCATTAAAGAGGGATGACACACACACGTAGACGGGCTCTGCTTAACTAGTCTCCATTAAAAAGTGATGACACACACACATAGAAGGGCTCTGCTTGACTAGTCTCCATTAAAGAGTGATGACACACACCCTCTACGGGCTCTGCTTAACTAGTCTCCATTAAAGAGGGATGACACACACCCGTCTACGGGCTCTGCTTAACTAGTCTCCATTAAAGAGTGATGACACACACCCTCTACGGGCTCTGCTTAACTAGTCTCCATTAAAGAGGGATGACACACACCCGTCTACGGGCTCTGCTTAACTAGTCTCCATTAAAGAGTGAGGACACACACCCTCTACGGGCTCTGCTTAACTAGTTTCCATTAAAGAGTGATGACACACACCCGTAGACGGGCTCTGCTTAACTAGTCTCCATTAAAGAGTGATGACACACACCCGTCTACGGGCTCTGCTTAACTAGTCTCCATTAAAGAGTGATGACACACACCCTCTACGGGCTCTGCTTAACTAGTCTCCATTAAAGAGTGATGACACACACCCTCTACGGGCTCTGCTTAACTAGTCTCCATTAAAGAGTGATGACACACACCCTCTACGGGCTCTGCTTAACTAGTCTCCATTAAAGAGTGATGACACACACCCTCTACGGGCTCTGCTTAACTAGTCTCCATTAAAGAGTGATGACACACACCCGTAGACGGGCTCTGCTTAACTAGTCTCCATTAAAGAGGGATGACACACACCCGTAGACGGGCACTGCTTAACTAGTCTCCATTAAAGAGTGATGACACACACCCGTCTACGGGCTCTGCTTAACTAGTCTCCATTAAAGAGTGATGACACACACCCTCTACGGGCTCTGCTTAACTAGTCTCCATTAAAGAGTGATGACACACACCCTCTATGGGCTCTGCTTAACTAGTCTCCATTAAAGAGTGATGACACACACCCGTAGACCGGCTCTGCTTAACTAGTCTCCATTAAAGAGTGATGACACACACCCGTAGAGGGGCTCTGCTTAACTAGTCTCCAATAAAGAGTGATGACACACACCCTCTATGGGCTCTGCTTAACTAGTCTCCATTAAAGAGTGATGACACACACCCGTAGACGGGCTCTGCTTAACTAGTCTCCATTAAAGAGTGATGACACACACCCGTAGACGGGCTCTGCTTAACTAGTCTCCATTAAAGAGTGATGACACACACCCTCTATGGGCTCTGCTTAACTAGTCTCCATTAAAGAGTGATGACACACACCCGTAGACGGGCTCTGCTTAACTAGTCTCCATTAAAGAGGTGTGCTGTAGCAGGGTGTAACCCCCCCCTGTGTGTGTGTTCTCTGTCTCTCTCAGGCCCCCGCTGACGCCCACCTCCCCCCCCCCGTCCAGCCCCCCCCGGACCCCCGTCTGGCCGGGGCCCCCGCGGGTCCCCCGCGGCGCCGTGGCCACGTCCAAGCACACGTGTAGCCACCTGCACACCATCGGGGGCCCCGGGGGCCCCAAGAACACCTGCAGCCGCTGTAGCCAGAAGAAGTGGCCCCTGATGCGGCGACCCCTCACCCCCCGGCGCTCGGAGAACCGCCGCTCCCACCAGGGCGAGGTCACCGTGCTCGCCGTCGGCAGGTCAGCGCGGGGGTCAGGGAGTGTGTGTGTGTGTGTGTGTGTGTGTGTGTGTGTGTGTGTGTGTGTGTGTGTGTGTGTGTGTGTGTGTGTGTGTGTGTGTGTGTGTGTGTGTGTGTGTGTGGACCCAAAGGTAGAGGGATTAAAATCTCAACAATTTGCTGATTTAATTGAAAGTATTTATAATTTTTTTACATTCTTGAATGTCCCTTGGCTTCAAATTAAAACGTTAGCTCCACTTTGCGTCTGAGACGGGAGCTCTCCCTAAGGGCTTATTCTCTCTGCGATATGACGTCATGCGACCTTTGATATGGATCCCTGCTGTAACTGAAGAGAGAGCTGCTCCATACCCAGCCTGCGGTCGGACACATGACAGCATGTTGACGTGAAGGGGCCGCTCCCTCAGCAGCGGCGTTAAGACGCTCCTCCTCTGCTCCCCAGGTTCCGTGTGACCAAGTCTGAGAAGCAGCCCAGAGAGAGGCGGACCCTGCCGACCTCAGAGGCCAATGGCAGCGCTCCGACGTCCCCCGACCAGGCGGAGCCTAAGAGCAGGACCACGTCGGAGTCCCAGCAGGTCGGACGGCGTGTGTGTGTTAGTGTGTCTTTGTTTGGGAGCTGCTTAGACGTGCATGTGTTGAAGACCGTTTATAGAACACCTTAGTGGAGGCTGAATTCAGATTTGTTGTTATACTTTGAAAACAGGAAATCTGAATTTAGCAGGTTTTAATTCAGCTCTTTGAAATGGACATTGCAGTCCAGTTTGTACCATTGCAAAAACTGTGCAACTTTTTCAATGTTCACTTATCCCGATGAAGAAATCCTGGTTGCAGATATTCCAATTATTCCAGTAGTCAATAATTTGGATCTGAACATGTGAGCAGAGGTGGAGGGTCATTCCACGGCCCAAGCAGGGGAGGCTGAATGCAGCTGAATGCTGGCCAACAGACAGGGTCCTGCCTGTCGCTAAGCACAGAAAGCTGCCCAGCTCAATTAATTAGCTCAATCAATTTACCTCATCGTGCATCAACTCAGATTATTACGCTACAATGTATTCATATATTATTAATGCCGATATATTTTGACAGGGCGAGAATCCACTGAGGCTGATGATTAAATGAGCATTCAGCCGATAGCCTCTGGGCTTTACCTCGCGGGCCAAAGCGGTCATCCTAGCAGTTAGGTTGTGTTAGATGGCCCTGGATCCCTGGGCTTTTTAATCTCAGAGTGTGAAACGGGCCTGACGCCACGGGGGGATAGCCCCCACGTTGCCCATGGCCAGCGTTTAGTCCTCCAGACGTTTCATGACGGACGGACACTGCTCTGAAGGGTTGGACTTTAGGCCTGTCCCTGGAATTCCTGCTACGATATATTTGGTGTTCCCATTATCTGCAACTGTTTGCAAGTTTTGCATCTGTATTGAATTGAAAAATACATATTTGAAATAGTTTTATTTTTTTATGGCACAACTCGATTTGTCATATTGGAATTTTCGAGTTGAATTCAGACGGATTCAGATTAACTTGCTCTCAAAGTCTAATATCTCAATAGACACAAGTTCCCTGCAGGTCTTGACGTCCTATTGGAAGGAAATATTATCGGTCAGATTTTCAAGTTGTTGAAGGAGTGACGGGAGGCTAATTCCAACAGAAGAGATGACCGACAAGCGACCATTGTTAACTGGCCACCTAAGGTTCACCCATAAGATAATATGGGCTTTATTAAAATTAACAAAAGTCTGAACCCTGTTCAGATCCTGCGTTAGAATAGAAATAAATGCTTAATTGTAAACAGCCAAAAAACAAAGCGCAGATTCCAGATCATTCTGACGCTCCATTCCTCGACCTTTCCATCTGCACATCAGTATGATGGGTGTTGTGGTGGCTGTGGTTCACCAGCAGTATGATGGGTGTTGTGGTGGCTGTGGTTCACCAGCAGTATGATGGGTGTTGTGGTGGTTCACCAGCAGTATGATGGGTGTTGTGGTGGCTGTGGTTCACCAGCAGTATGATGGGTGTTGTGGTGGTTCACCAGCAGTATGATGGGTGTTGTGGTGGTTCACCAGCAGTATGATGGGTGTTGTGGTGGTCCACCAGCAGTATGATGGGTGTTGTGGTGGCTGTGGTTCACCAGCAGTATGATGGGTGTTGTGGTGGCTGTGGTTCACCAGCAGTATGATGGGTGTTTTGGTGGTTCACCAGCAGTATGATGGGTGTTGTGGTGGTTCACCAGCAGTATGATGGGTGTTGTGGTGGTTCACCAGCAGTATGATGGGTGTTGTGGTGGTTCACCAGCAGTATGATGGATGTTGCTGTGGGGTGTTGCTGTGGCTGTTGTAGCGTGCTCTCTGACCAGGATGTGTTCCTCTCTCTCCCTAGGAGCCGACCAAGTGACCCCCCCCCCCCCCCGGTGAGTCGTCCTCCCTTTGCTGCTGCTCTTTCCTCCTCAAACACTGCATGAAAACTCAAGCTAGAGTCTCAGTGCAAAAAGAGACATAGTTGTAGCTCAATGCTAAATAGGGCTATTTATTTTGTCATCTTCCCCCGTGAGGACCTCGGCCTTGACCTATGACCTTTCATCCCAGGGCAGGGAAGGAGGGGCTTCAGCGGACCGAAGACGAGAGGGGGAGGAACGGCGGAGCCAAAGCAGAGACCAAACCAACATGTAGGATGATCTGCAGCAGAGGGGCTGAACACACGCTCCTCCTCTGAGGGCTCCTGCTCAGTGGACCACAACGAGGAGGAGGAGGATGAAGACGGTAGCTAACAGGGAAGAGAGGAAGAGCCCCCCCCCCTCTCTCCGCAACAGCCCTCGGTACACTCGGTGCACGAGAGCATGCGCGCGCTTACATCGTTGCTGATTTGTGTCGGCGAAGGCGTAGTCATCGGTGACAGAGGCTGGCAGCTCCCTGGGGTCGCCAGGGGAACAAGGGGTCAGGGTGAAGAAGAGGACGATGAGGAGGCTCCAGTGCAACGGGAATATGAAAATGGGCTTTGACTTACACCGTGAAACCTTCCGCCGGCACCTTGCATACCGCGGTCACACAGATGGATTGTAAAGTGCCAAGGTCAGAGTCGACGGAAAGAAAAGGTCTCAGAACTCAAACTGTCACTCCCTCGACGCAAGTCATTAGTATTACAGAACCAAAGAATAAGAGCTGTGTGTACGGCAAGAACAGCAACGCAGTGGAAAACCAGGCCTGATGAATGATGACACCGGCCTTTTTCTGTTGTGGA
The DNA here is from genome assembly GCF_902167405.1 of Gadus morhua. Classification (NCBI taxonomy): domain Eukaryota; kingdom Metazoa; phylum Chordata; class Actinopteri; order Gadiformes; family Gadidae; genus Gadus; species Gadus morhua. The sequence continues at coordinate 20,012,548 of NC_044064.1, read as the reverse complement.
AAATCCTGCTTGTGAAACCTAACCCTCCACCTGATCCAATCACAAGCAGGTTTGAAAGGTCAGCAGACAACCATCGCCATTAGACATCCCCCCAACCTCCCCTGAAAACAGCAAACGTTGTCCTCATGACAGTAGACGCGAGGCCAGTAGCCAGGCCTCCTGGCAGGCATGAGGTGGTTGTTTGGCACGGGGCTCTCGCTCTAAGACATTCAGTCTGATAAAACCAACCGGTAACGAGCTAAAAACCAACTTACCATAAATTCACTTCCAAACATTCGCCCCATGCTGCGTGTTCGGTGAGATGTTTAAACCTCAATTTATTGTGTGTGTGTGTGTGTGTGTGTGTGTGTGTGTGTGTGTGTGTGTGTGTGTGTGTGTGTGTGTGTGTGTGTGTGTGTGTGTGTGTGTGTGTGTGTGTGTGTGTGTGTGTGTGCGTGTGTGTGTGTGTCTGTGCGTGTGTGTGCCAAATATTGTCCCGAGATCATCCCCAAGGTCATGTCTCACTAGGAAAATGTTATCAAGACAAATATAATTTGAATAATAAATAATAATTCATTGAATTTATATAGCGCTCTTCTAGACACTCAAAGACGCTTTACAGTGAAATGGGGACCTCACTCACCACCACCAGTGAGTAGCACCACTGGGGTGATGCACGGCAGCCAATCAGCGCCAGAACGCCCACCACACACCAGCTGGAGGTGGAGAGGGCGGGCAGTTTTAGGCAGAACACCGGGGAATCCCCTACTCGTTGCGATAAGTGTCCTGGGATCTTTAAAGACCTCAGTGAGTCAGGACCTCGGTTTTACGTCTCCTCCGAAGGACGGCGCCTTCCACAGCACAGTGTCCCTGTCACTGCACCGGGGCATCAGGGATTGATGTTTTTGGCCATTGGTAAGAGTGCCACCTACTGGCCAATACCCGACACCACTTCCAGCAGCAACTCAGTGTTCCCAGTTGGTCTCCCATCTAGTACTAACCAAGCCCACACACAGATTCATCTAAGGCAGGGTTGCTAATGGTCTGGCTGCTATTTTGAAGAATGATTGACATTCCTTGCTTGAGTTTAAACAAATGTAACTTAAAAGTGACTCATACCAAAACAACATTTCTAAAGGGTTTTTCTATCCATTATTTTCTATTTTTAAAGGAAAGCCAGGCCGGTTGAAGCAAAACATTTCCGCCAAAGTGATCCTGAGTAAAGTTCAGGTTTAATTTCTTAACATTTAAACGTGTCTTTTTAAAAGATTCCTTTTGTATTGGGCTTCGATATACAGGTGCTGGTCATATTATTAGAATATCATGAAAAAGTTGATTTATTTCATTAATTCCATTTAGAAAGTCAAACCTGTAGAATGTATACATTCATTCCAAACAGACTGATACATTATAAGTGTTTTTTGCCAAAAAGAAGATGATTATAGCTGACAACCAATGAAAACCCTAAATTCAACATCTCAGAAAATTAGAATATGGTGAAAAGGTCAGATATTGAAGACACATGGTGCCACACTCTAATTAGCTAACTAACTCAAAACACCTGGAAAAGCCTTTAAATGGTCTCTCGTTTTGATTCTGTATGACACACAATCATGGGGAAGACTGCTGACTTGACAACTGTCCAAAAGATGACCATTGATACTTTAAAGAAGGAGGGCAAGACACAAAAGGTCATTGCCAAAGAGGTTGGATGTTCCCAGAGCTCTGTGTCCAAGCACATTAATAGAGAGGCGAAGGGAAGAAAAAGATGTGGTAGAAAAGAGTGTACAAGCAAGAGGGATAAACGCGCCCTGGAGAGGATTGTCAAACAAAACCGATTCAAAAATGTGGGGGAGATCCACAAAGAGTGGACTGTAGCTGGAGTCAGTGCTTCAAGAAGCACCACACACCGACGTATGCAAGATATGGGCTTCAGCTGTCGCATTCCTCGTGTAAAGCCACTCTTGAATAAGAGACAACGTCAAAAGCGTCTCGCCTGGGCTCAAGACAAAAAGGACTGGACTGCTGCTGAGTGGTCCAAAGTTATGTTTTCAGATGAAAGTAAATTTTGTATCTCCTTTGGAAATCAAGGTCCCAGAGTCTGGAGGAAGACAGGAGAGGCACAGAATCCACGTTGCCTGAAGTCCAGTGTAAAATTTCCACAGTCAGTAATGGTCTGGGGTGCCATGTCATCTGCTGCTGTTGGTCCACTGTGTTTCCTGAGGTCCAGGGTCAATGCAGCAGTCTACCAGGAAGTTTTAGAACACTTTATGCTGCCTGCCGCGGACCAACTTTATGGAGGTGACGATTTCATTTTCCAACATGACTTGGCACCTGCACACAGTGCCAAATCTACCAGTACCTGGTTTAAGGACCATGGTATCCCTCTTCTTGATTGGCCTGCAAACTCACCTGACCTTAACCCCATAGAAAACCTATGGGGTATTGTGAAGCGGAAGATGCGAGATGACAGACCCAACAATGCTGAAGAGCTGAAGGCCACTATTAAAGCAACCTGGGCTCTCATAACACCTGAGGAGTGCAACAGAATGGTCGACTCCATGCCACGCCGTATTGCTGCAGCAATTCAGGCAAAAGGAGCTGCAACTAAGTATTGATTGCCATACATGCTGAAACTTTCCATGTTCATACTTTTCAGTTGGCCCACATTTCTAAAAAATCATTTTTTGTACTAGTCGTAACTAATATTCTAATTTTCTGAGATACTGAATTTGGGATTTTCAGTAATTGTCAGTACTAATCATCCAAATTAAAAGAAATAAACATTTCAAATATATCACTCTGTGTGTAATGAATTGATATAATATGTAAGTTTCACGTTCTGAATATAATTACTGAAATAAATCAACTTTTTCATGATATTCTAATAATTTGACCAGCACCTGTATATTTGTGATTGCTCATATTTCTTTTAAATGTTTATGTTGAGGTGACACTTCAACATATTCTGCATTGTATAATTCAATGAAGGAAATCCAAAATGTCAAGCCCTTAAACTATTCCCATAAAGGTCTTTAAATAAACATTTGGCATTTAGTTTTATTTGATCATAAGTTGCCCCTCCCCCGCCACACACACACACACACACACACACACACACACACACACACACACACACACACACACACACACACACACACACACACACACACACACACACACACACACACACACACACACCTGCTCTAAAAGAAAAATCCATCCATCTACCTTATCGCATAATTTCCTCCCTGGTTTCAGTTTTAAACTAATAATAAAAGTAGGATTTATCGCCATCATCGTGAAGTGGGGCGCTCACCTGAATGCTTAGTGTTTATAAAATGGCCTATAACAGAGTTCAGAAGGCCATATCTGTAGGCCCTCACCGTACCACTGACCTTATAGCTCGATGGAAGACATCCCATGCATTGTCGGAAATTGTATTTCCCTAAAATGATTCACTGATCGCAGATACCACTCCTAATTGTCAACAGACTGCAGGGTCAGGAGTGAATACGGCAGACTGTTAGCACACACATCATGCATATAGTGTTTGAGAACTTGCTTTTGTGTTGTCAACAACCTGAAGACATTTACACAGAGTTGAAGGAGGGGGTGTCTAATCACGCGCGCAGAGCAAACATACCTTGAGGGGTGTGTGCAACCTGTTTAGCACCATGGGGTTGGCCGTGCTGCCGGTTAGAGATCTGGACTGCTCTGTTAAAAGGCTCTCTGCTTCTCGATCCCTCCACCACCCATGTGATGAAATAGTTGTGAGGTGTAGTATAGTGACTACACAAAATTAAGACAGTCTCTTTCTGCTTGTATATTCTGAGAACTATATTCTGGGATTACTCCCCGTCAGACGGGGGATAATCTCCAACACACATGCGGGTTGTTGCCTCTTCAAAAGCTACTCAATAGCCCCAAAAGCAACGTTATTGCTATACTGCCACCTAGCGGACCTTCCAGGTAAGGACTTAATAAACATTAACAGTTTAATACATTCACCCACTGTTGCACATTTTACTTTTCTTCTTTCACAGAATGCAATTCATTTTCTCTCTCAGCTGCATTGGAAGGCAGACTGCCAGCCTTCCGTGGGATCGAGGTGCATCCTTAACCTTTGGTGGAGCGATGATCTCACTTCTACCTGGGGTAGTCCTTGGAGGGCCGGGGTGCAGCCCTCTGCTGGTTGAACGGTGCACCTGCATCAGCATTTCTGCGGGTGATAACCTGGGTGTAACTTGAGGAGTAATAGGGTAGCTAAATAAGAATCTGGAAACGTGTGTTTTAATGTTGTCTGCTCTCATTGTCTTCATCCCCTTCTTGAAGGGATGCAGTGTGCTCTCTGCCGGTCGGTTGGAGGATGGATGCCATGGGACAGATATGTTGCGTTCTGTGTCACACACTGTTTGATTCCTGAGCTTGTGAGACCTCCGTCTGAGGAGGGCCATGGGCTGCATAGCATTGACGCAACCTTCTGACCGTACGTGACTTGTGGCGTCATTGGTGGGGAAAACCTCGAGCCACAGGGAGTGTGTATCGATCACCACCAGGTACCTTCGTCCCAGGATTGGCCCTGCATAACCAACGTGGTTGCGGGCTCTCGGCTGCCCCGGCCAACCCCACATGTGAAGCAGGGCTTTCCTATTCTGTGGCATTCCTTTGTCTCTGTCCTGGTCCGGCCGCTGCCACCACAGGTAAGACCTCGCCGGGCTGTCATGCGTGATACGTCCGCTGAGACTGATGAGGTGACTTCAGGGGGGCCTCTCATCCCTCTGGAGGGGTCACGGTTCGAGCTTCCCTTGGAGCAGCCGTCTTGTGCACTCTGGTATGAACTGTGGCACGTCTGTTGTCTCTGGCCATCCATTACCAATGTAGCTGTGCACCTGAGACAGCGTGAGCTCTTCTTCCTGACTTGTGACGTGTTCAGTGGCGCATCGTCTATGTGCTCCAACATCAGCCGCCGCTTCTGTGGCTCATCCTCCGGCGCCGGGGGAACGCAGGGTCAGCTGAGCACATCAGCGCTACCGTCATCCCGGCCCGGATCGTAGATTATCTGATGCTCATACGCTCTGAGCAGAACATCTCTGAACTCTGGGGGAACCCATGTGGCACGCGGGCTTTGTCTCATGAAACGGTGTGATTAGAGGCTTATGATCAGTGGTGCGGAGGAACTTGTGCCAATACAAGTATTTATGAATCTGTATTCGAATTTCAGCCAAGCCCTCTTCATCTCATTGAGAGTGCCTCTTTTTAGACAAGGTAAGAGTTTGTGACCTAAACCCTAGCAGGGGTCTCAAACTCGCAGCCAGGGGGCCAATTGAGGCCCGCGGGATGATATATTGTGGCCCCCTACTTGACATCAAAGTTTAGTGTTAGTGCGGCCCGCACGTTGTTGTCAAACGCACGTTTTTGCTGAGTCGCTTGCCACGCTTTTTATCACGTGATAGGGTGACCAGATATCCCGATTTTGACGAGACGGTCCCAATTTTGAGTTGCGTGTCTTGAGTCCCAACAAAAGCCAAAGGACGCTAAAATGTCCTGGTTTCCACCAACGGCTATGAAATGTCCCGTGTTATCAGCGATAACATAGCCAACGTGATCTAATTATAGCCCGATCATTAACTTAGATTGGGTCAGTTGTGCTACTTTTTTTTATGGAATGCTTGATGCGGCCCAGCCTGACCCAGACTCTACCTCCAGCGGCCCCCAGGTAAGCTGAGTTTGAGACCCCTGCCCTAGAGGCTTCTCCTTCACATCAGGCCTCTTGTGTGAGCGCACAGCCCCCCCCCCTATGGAGGGTGTCACATGCTAATTCAGCTGCCTTCCTGCGGGATAATGAACGGACTCACTCGCCCACCGGAGGAGTTATTCTGACTCTCGCTTCTCATCCGTCCTAAGAGGCTGGTGCATTGAGCAGCGTGGAGAGGGCAGGGAAGGAAACAGTTGTAGTTATTAGGGTGACCCCGATAAGCCTTCAGCTCTGTGATATTCAGAGGGAGTGGGGCCCCCCTGATAGCTTTGACCTTTGACCCTATCGAGCGAGAGGGTGCATGTCTGCTTGGACATCTGTAGCAGGCTGTAGCCTCGTCAGCTGCACGCGTCTTGCTCCTCCGTCCTCGTGTGCGATGCCCCTGGTTTCGTGAAGATTTGCCTTGCAAATCTTTTGTGTTGTTGTATGCTGATTCTATGACTAATGCAAGTTTCAGTGCCTGCCCAAATGGAAAATTCGTCTCAGCTAGTAGCCTTCTCTGCACAGGCTTATCATTAATCCTGCATACAACGTCACACAGCCTTTCTGAAAGGGCTAGCTTGCAAAGTTGAGCTGCGTACATCCATTTGGCTGTCTCACCCGTAAGTCACAACCAAAGCGCCATCTCACTCGGCTGTGGATTAAAGTCATCCTCAACAGCGTCACTAGTTCATCAAAAGTGTGTTCTCCAGGCTACTCAGGGCTCACTCGATTTTCAAGCCCAAAATAGAAATCCCCATTAATGGCATTCTTCCGCCTGGTGGACCTCCCGGGTAAGGACCTAGTGAACAGCATCAGGTTACTACAGGTGGTCTATAGCCTGGGTAGCCCCGCTCTTTCTTCCGGCGAACTGAGTTCGCTCTGCACAAGGGTCTGGAGAAGAGCCATACATTTCTTTCTGCTTCCGATACATTTTTGCGGGAGCCAATCACCAAGCTGACTTTTCCCCTTGGCGCGCTATTGGCTGGTTTAACACAATGACAACAGGGAAGCGACGGCAAGCAGCCAATCGGGTACAGAGTCGGTTGAACTAGGCCGTTGATCACGCCTCTTGTTCTGAAGGAAAGGACGGCAGCTTCCCCAGACCAACGTGCAATCTACGATTGGCTTGGTCCAGTAACAGCCAGGCTAGGTGGTCTAGCTCTGATAACTAGGCGGTGGAGATCACATACTTCCTCTGCCCTTAGCTGTTATCATTCATCATAAATTCACTTCGGACACTGAACGGAGGCCCTTTGTTGGTGTTCTCTCAGCCAGGGGCCCTCGGGCCCTGTGGTGGGGTTCTCTCAGCCTCGGCCCCGTGGTGGTGTTCTCTCAGCCAGGGGCCCTCGGGCCCTGTGGTGGTGTTCTCTCAGCCTCGGCCCCGTGGTGTTGTTCTCTCAGCCAGGGGCCCTCGGGCCCTGTGGTGGTGTTCTCTCAGCCTGGGCCCCGTGGTGGTGTTCTCTCAGCCTGGGCCCCGTGGTGCTGTTCTCTCAGCCTGGGCCCCGTGGTGCTGTTCTCTCGGCCTGGGCCCCGTGGTGTTCTCTCGACCCCTGGCTCTCCACCTGGCAGGCGGAAGGCATTGAGGGGGCTGAAGTGTGTAAGAAGGCAGGTGGGAAAGTCTTTGTTGGAACACCTTGAGCCGGTGTCCCGGCGGCTGACGGCTGTGTATGAAAGGCTGTTGATACAAAACAGGGCTATTTATAGAACGTGGATGAAAGAAAAACGGTCATGAATAAAACCTATTGGCCCGTTTTCAGACCAGCTTATACATAATGGCTGGTGTTCATTTTGTATTTTGCTCAAAATGATATTAAATGATTTCAAACTCCCAATGGAATCTATTTGCGCAAATTATATAGGCTACCTTGGAAATACAAGTCACCCAGAACAGTTCTACCAATACATCTGAGACTGATTCAAGCAGTCTGTACACCTAATACTATTGCCTCATTAGTAGTGCACCTAACGGACGTGGGTTTTATACGGAGCAGGTAGGGGTTGTTATCTTGGCCAGGGACCCCTGTTGGTGGGCTGAGATTGGGACAACACAAACTAGGAACTACAAAGTGTTTCTGTCTCACGGGATTCTCGTCAAACGCAGAGCGGTTCCTTTGAGGACACAAACCAGGTAGGCCAGGCTAGTAGCCACGGCGGCGCAGCTAGGGATGACATCATTAATGCTAACACGGACTTGGGAAAAACAAACAGTGGAGCTGGGAGGGAGGACACACCTCTGGGCCCTTCTCCAGCGGCACACCAACGGAGCTGATCAGCACAACACACAGCGGGGAGACGGAAGGCTCTGGGGGGCAGGAGAGAGGTCGTACCAGGAGTATTCTTACTGCACTTCTCCCCCTGACACTAAGACGACGAGTGAAGGCTAGGAAGATTATGTGGAAAATATAAAAAAGAGTTTCAAACCCCAAACTTACTTTTTTGTGAATGTGTTGAAATGTGGATGCATAAGGTTACCCCCCTCCTCTCATGGTATGGCTTCATTCATTACAAGCTCCCTCTTTTTCAGACTACATATCTACCATACGCCCACATGTTGCACTCTCATCCCCAGCCACTAGAGCCAGTGAATGTCTGTTGCCTCTGGACATTAGGGTGGGGCTGGGTCCTAGTGCTGTACGTTGTGGCATCGCACACACCAACGCCGTACACCGCTGTGTTTCTTTGTGCTGTGTGGAAGTCAGGAAGCAGGCAGATTTATCTGCAGAGAGACTTTGGCAAAATGGCATCTAAATGAACCTTCTGGAACGAAAGACCTTTCAACATCCTTCAACATCACGCTATAAGGGTGTGTGGATACACACTACACAACACAATAAAAACACAAAACACAATGTCAATTTTACAATTTGTATTTTGACCAACTAACCCTAACCATAAGTGACTAAAGTAACCGACTTGTTTGAATCTCTTCCAACGTCCTCCTCTCACTGTGGAAAGTAACTCAAGCGGTTGGTAATGTTAATGGACCACTAGGGACACTTACTAGTGCTTCTCCACGGCTCAGTGGACAAACCCCACCCATCACCGAACTATAGAGAGGAATGAGTCACTGTTTGACCAGAAATAAAAACACCCAACGAGGAAGGCAAAGGCCCCCCCCTCTCCCAGTCTCCCCATAGGAGTCTGACAAACATAAACATCCCTTTAACATCTGCCCGTCATTCTGAGGAATGACACAATCTAACTAAGGCGGGAGTCTGCTTTTAGCCTCCACGCAGGGACAGGCTGTAATCCATGTGCCACCAGGAGCAATTACAGCAGTCGGGGAGCGCAGAGGAGGAGGAGGAGGAGCAGGAGGAGCAGGAGGTTGAGGAGGTGGAGGAGGAGGAGGTGGAGGAGGAGCAGGTGGGTGGAGAGAGGAGGAGGTCGAGGTGTAGGAGGAGGAGGTGGAGGTGTAGGAGGAGGAGAGGGGTGGGTGGAGAGAGGAGGTGGAGGAGGAGGTCGAGGAGGAGGAGCAGGAGGAGGAGGTGAAGGAGCAGAAGGAGGAGATGGAGGAGGAGGTGGAGGAGGAGGAGCAGGAGGAGGAGGTGAAGGAGCAGGAGGAGGAGGAGCAGGAGCAGGAGGAGGGGCAGGAGGAGGAGGAGGTGGAGGAGGAGCAGGAGGAGGTGGGTGGGTGGATGGATAGAGGAGGTTGAGGATGTGGAGGTGGGTGGATGGTAAGAGGAGGTGGTGGAGGAGTGGGGTGGATAGAGCAAACAGAAATGGAAGAGTCCATACATTGTGCCCGTCTGAGGCTTCACTCACTGCCCCCTAAGTGTGTTCTTGTGTGGTGTGTTCTGTAACCACCATGTCTTAGTTGGCCCTGGGGTCTTCATTAACACAGGGGCCTTCTCTGGGGGCGTCAGGGAGCTTTCGCTAGGTGGGTTGGACGCCTTGGCCCATGGCAACCTCGCTCTACTGCTCAGAGAGAGAGAGGCACGCTTCGACGGCGTTGGAATCAGCAGTTCAAATATCAAACTTAATGAAATGATTGAGAGACAAATTGAATGCTAGATGTCTTAAGATTTGAAAATAAATAAACTGCGACATTACAATTACCACTTTCTTTTAAATTAACTTTTATTTTACAACGTGTACACAAAGAATAACGTAGAAATGATTTTGGCAGACAAATAACTAGAAAAAACAAAAACATGAAGTCTCTTCTCTTCACAGGGTAACGTATATCATATACATGTGTATATATATATATATATATATTTTTTTTAATATTCTCTGAAGAACAGGAACAGGATACGACTGAACCGCTTTCAAAGGAAGGGACTTAACCTAAAGGCCCAATACGTGACCATGACTACGAGCGCTACGGGAACAAGGAAGCCACCAATGTGGTCCGACTGATGGCCTCACACCGACCTCACTGACTGACTGGTCTGGTCGGCTTCAGGCCAACGCGTGGTGCTCAAACCGTCTGCCCCCCACCCCACCCAACACCATGATGGGCTCTCAACAGGCCCTGGCCGAGGGAGCTGGGATCTCTACATACATGGTCCTTCATAGAAAAATATTCTCTGTGTAAAAATCCCTCATCCCACGGTATTAGGTCTTCATCACAGAGGCCTAACACGAGGGGAAAACCCACTAATGAGTATGGCTATATTGTGAACAGCCCAACGCTAAGCTGAGGAAACAAATGGCCCCTAACTCACTAGCTTTCCACATTTGCAGTAGCTGCAGTCATATCTGGCTGGGAAATGCGAGAGAGAAGGGGAAAGAAGTCAACAAGTTCAACTGACCTTTGATCGGTGACCTTCCTGTCTGCGTAGGTCGTCATTATCGTGGACTCTTTGTTTCAGTCCAATATCACCATGCCGATTGGCCGGCTCATCCATTCATTGATTGGTAAGGCAATTAATATAAGAAAATAATTGTGATAATCGATTTATTAATAAAATATACACTACAGTCTTTGATTAAGTACAAATATCCCGAATGTTAACTGGCGGTAGCTTCAGAAATTCTAATATTCTTTGTTTAGGTAATTAATGGATGATGTCATCAGACATGTAGTCAGACATTCACAGTGGTAATCCAAGTCTTTGGGGTCTGGTAACTAGTTATGGGGCATTCTGGCCAATGGTGATGACATTTCACACACTGATTAATTGATGAATTGCTGAGTCACCTGACGGATGGACTGACTGTGGTGAAGAGGTGAACAGGCTGAGCATGTATGTAGTGTCAGGGTTGGGTGAGGCCTGCGTGGTCCTAACGTACAGTACAACGGCATCGTGCCTGGAGCCAAGACATCATCTAGAACATGGTGCCAGGGGCAAACAATGTACAAAAGATATAGAAAAGTTACAAAACACAACACGCATCATTAAGGCTGCGTGCTGCATCTCAGAAGGCCTCTGTCCTTTCACATGCTGGCCGCACATTGACTTTAAGTTCATTTAGCACACTAAATCCATAGATGTATAGATTGTAAAACGGAAAATGAAGCAGCTCTCCATGGCCTGTTTGTACGCAGGCAGTACTGATATGGCAGAAGGACGTGCTTCAGTCTCCGGTCCATGGAGGGCTGCGATACGCTGACTTCAAACAGGGCACGGCTGCCACAGGCGTTACTCACAGTCTACAAACGCTCCTTTCTTCTGTGGCTGTCAGTGAAACTGCCCTGGAACAAGAACAGATAAATATCCTTCATGTACTTCCTTCATGATTCTGCTCTTTTGTTAAAGAAAATAAACAGTCTTTTCTTCTGGCAGATTTGAGTCTTTGATGTTGTGTAAACATACGTATATATACATATGTGTGTGTGCGTGTGTGTGTATATATATATAAGATCTATATATGTGTGTTAATATTTATATTTGCCCCGCCACACGGCCTGGGTTCTGTTCCACCGAGGGGTTCCACGTCCTTCCAATGTTCGGGAACGCTAGGCCACGCCCCCTTCACTCAAACTCCTCCCCGACGGTGGCCGCCTCCAGCGCTAGGCCACGCCCCCTTCACTCAAACTCCTCCCCGGCGGTGGCCGCCTCCAGCGCGGCCAGCGCCTCGGCCACCATGGAGTCCGTGACGCTCCGGACGTCCTCGCTCTCCTCCTGGCGCCGCCGCCCCTCCCCCTCCCCCTCCTCGTCCTCGCTCTTGGTCATGGAGATGCCGCTCTCGGCCGTGGAGGCGTCGGCGGCCTTGGGCCAGCGGGGGGGGGCGTCGCCGGCCGAGGACCCGCTGGCGGTGCTGGTGAGGGTCTCCACCGACAGCGCGCTGCCCTCGCCGTCCCCCCGGTACTCAGGGGTCCCCCCCACTCCCTCGTCCTCGTCCGCCGTGTCCCAGCCCCCCGGCTCGCTCCGCCGCCCGCCGCCAGGGGGCTCCGGGTACACCGGCACCTGGCTGGGCCGGGGGGCCTCCTCGGTGGTCCAGCGCGGCCCCGGGGCCTGCGGCTGGATGATGTACAGGGCGCCCCCGCCGGGAACCCGCGGGGGCGGCTGGTGCTCGGGCAGCCGGTTGACGTGGTTGTTGTCGGCCTCCAGCTTCAGGGTGCCCTCGTTGGACTTGCTGTAGGCCAGGTTGCTGACGCCCTCCTTCTGCCGGTCCCCGCCACGGTCCCCCGCGGCCCCGCCCGGCGGGCCCCGGGGCTGGTAGAGGGACCCCCGGCCGCCGGACCCCGACAGCTCGCTCTTCCCCGGCTCCCCCACGGCAGAGGGGTCATAGATGTAGCTGAGCAGGAGAAGAGGGGGGGGGGTCATAGTTATTAAAATGGAGTCTTAAGGGAAGGCTCGTCTTAAGGTATTAGGGTTAGGGTTAGGACTAGGGTTTGAGTTAGGGTTAGGGTTTGGGTTTGACTTAGGGTTTGAAACAGAAGGTGCTTTAACCGCCCAGAGCGCTACACGCCCCGGAGAGTCCTCTCCCCTCTCAGCACACCGTCCATCCATCAAGGCCAGGTCCTACAGATACTGCTGCTGTGTTGTCATGTTAACACGGCCCAGCTTTCCCTGCTTGGATTGGCTTGGATAGTCATGTGACCTGTAGCGCTTACTGGGGATTCGACGAAAGTCAAATCACAAGTACGTGTATTGCAGGAACGGATGATTGCATGTTAACAAATTCCTGAAAATGGTGGTCCTTAAGTCGTCTAGGTTGTAGTTCTAAAAGAAAAATAGTCATGTTTATTTCACCAGACACAAGTACACACGTACACACGAACACACAAAACCACAAGCCCACACAAACACATACACGTAGATGAATGAGAGGGGGAAGTGTAGAATATAAAGGTAGGACCGACAGACACCTCCTGCTGAGGAAGCCTTATGTTCATCCAACACTCATCGCCCACCATCACATGCCCCAGACGGCTCCCCTTCTCAAGTGCTCCTACCACAGGGTCAATATCCGCCCTCTCTCGCTCTCTCATATCTACCATCTCCTTTTATCTTTCTCTCCTCATTGATTGACATTCTTGACTCTCATAGCCCCGCCCCTAATTTATCTTCTCTCTCCCTCTCCCTCTCTCTCTCTCTCTCTCTCTCTCTCTCTCTCTCTCTCTCTCTCTCTCTCTCTCTCTCTCTCTCTCTCTCTCTCGCACATCTTCAGAAGTGCTGAGACAGACGCAACAACTTATAGAACTAGGAACTGATGAACATGGCCACTCACACACACATCCACACACAGACACACACAGACACACACACACACACAAACACACACACACACACACACACACACACACACACACACACACACACACACACACACACACACACACACACACACACACACACACACACACACAGACACACACACACAGACACACACACAAACTGACATGCAAAAATACACCTACACACACAGACACACGCACAAACACAAAAACACTCATCCCAACACGCTACACCAGAATCTCAAGCTGACACGTTTGTAAGCACCTATCCGTCTCCATGTGTTCCCAATAGAAAGCTGAGAATGAGTGTTTTCATCTCTCTGTCGTTTCTCGCTCCACTGGGTGTGCAGCAGGTTGACATCCAGACGGAGGGAAACACAAGCTGCCGGGGGGGGGACCTCTCCTGGCCCCTGGTTCATAAGGCGGACAAATAGTCTTTCATAGCAAAGATGAAGAAGGATTTCGGCAGGGCCGATCCAGCTCACACCAATTCCTCTAAACAGAGAGACCCTCGACCATTTCCGGGACCCCTGGCGGCTGTAGGGGTCTCAACGGCCCCTCTGTCGCACAGTGTCATCTGAAGCCCCAACCATCAACCTTTAAGGACGTCTGGCGCCCAGATGTGAAATGGTTGCCTTGTTGACGGCTTGGTGTTTGCCGTGTTTCTTTGTATCTAGCTGTTGTCCGTTGTCGGGTCCGTTGTATTCACTGGTATCACATTTCGATATATTTTTAGAGCAGTTCACACTGCCAACAAAAGTGGAGCAAGGGGCTTCAGTGCCAAAAGATGTTTCTCACATGTGACTTGATTATTTACTAACAGTGTGAACAGCACAGAACACACGGAATCCGATCTTTACATTCTGATCTGGGCCACTTTCACATGAAGTCTTACATCGAAAAGCACAGGCGAGAGCTTGGATGGAGGCAGTGGACGGACAGTGAGATAGGGTTTAAGAGTGGGATGCAGTTAAAGGTACCGCTTGACATCCTTTCATGCATTGTGGATGAAATCCGTTTCAGTGAAGCGATCCACGTCCTGACCCCGCCACTCACTGCTCTGACTCATCATCCACCCACACACTTCAGAAGCCACACTCATTCCTCCCAGAAAACTCAATATCATCTGCTCAGGAACTGGCTGGCTTCCACTGCACATCAACTTAACAACCAGATGGTAAACACTGCCTTAACAGGTCACCCGCACGGCAGAGTATGACGTCTTTTGTCATTGTTATTTTGCGCATGCGGGCATTTCGCACCGGAGTCTTATAGTGGCCGCGCTTTAAAGAATGATGTGAACAGCCAATCAAAACCATGGATGTCAATGGAGCATTAAGGCTAGCAGTGTGAAGAGGCTGGAGACGTCTCGATGCACAGCCCAGAGTGGACAGAACAATACACCAGTCCCATAACAGAACCATGGTACTGACCCTTGGTCTCGCAGCACTCATCTACTCAGTTCAAATATCATCAAGGGTCAAAGATTAAGAGTTAGAGTCATTTGGATTAGGTCCTTTGTACGAACTTCCTGTCAAAAATGGGGGAAAAACTTGGCTGCAGTCTTGCTTGCTTGTTCTTTGAGTTCACGTACTGTATTTCATTGTAACAATAGTATAAGTCTGTGGGAGGCCTGAAACATTTTCACAGCTATATAAATGACATGAGTTGTCCTCTGGGATCTCTTCCACAGACTTCCAGTGCATCACAGTGATAATCAAGTAAAAAATAAACTGTACATTCCTAGAAGACTACTTTAAACACGTAATCAATCCAGTTATGCTATGGAAACTGATTTAGGGGCCCGATATTTCTTTTCATGGTTTTTCTGATCACAATGAGGCTCTTTAAAGCTCTCAGGGGCCAGGGGCCGACTGGCGCTGGTTGACCCATTAACCCACCATACCACCTGGCCAAACGCAAAATACCAACGCTGCTAAGTCCAGAGACGTGACACGCTACACGAGCCAGGGGGTGTGTGCGTGTGTGAGAAGGGATTATGTTGTTGGTATGTGAACCAGGTCTTTCATTCATCTTCAATCTAAATCTCTCTCTCTCTCTTTCTCAAAGGCACAACAATAAGGGAATCGACTACCCCATCAACCCCCCCCCCCCCCCCCCACCAGAGCATCCATCCAGGTGTGCTCACAGCAGAAGGGGGTGGTGGGTTGGTGGAGATCTGCGCGACCTTTGGGCACATTGACCTTGAGATACTACACAGAGTCGACCACTGGGCTCCTTCATATGGATGGACTGCTCCCTATCCGGGAGGTTCTGCAGCTCTGCTCGCTGAACGGACCAGGGGGAAGGTGGAGGAGCAGAGGGTGGAGGAGCGTGGTTGGGGTGGAGGGATAACGTGAAGATGGATGAATGTCTCCGTTGTGGAGAGTAAGTGCCCCTTTCCTCCCTTATAAACCCCCCTCCTACGCACTTATTTTATGTCGTAGGTCCTGGCACTTAAAGATAGCACTTAGCATCTATCTGTAGTGTCTTCTCCTAGCTTAGCAATATTTTGTCTTTCTTCTTACCAATGAACAAATGCAATGCCTAGCCCCAGGTGGCGATGAAGAGGACAGTGATGAAGTTTAGAACGTGGATAATGCTATTCAGCGTTTGGCAGATGATTTTATCTGAAGGGACTCAGAGTCGATTCAGAGACAGTATGGAGCAGGTAGGGGTCAGGGGGTCAGGGGTCAGAGGTCAGGGGGTCAGGGGGTTTTGGAGGCAAGGCCAGACTTCTGGACACAGGGTATCAGACTCGGTTCTGCTGGGAGTTGGGAACACTCATCTCAACGGGACAGTCATATGGACCCCAACATGGATATTACATGAGCTAGGTCCACATTACACTATATATAATGCATACATTATGCACTGTGCATTATACGGGCTACCCGCTCTCTCACCTCTTTATCATTCTGCAGCATCGGCACCCCATCTGGCCAGCTGGGTGGTGGAGCTGTAGGGGACACAATTAAGATTTTTATAAAAAAGAAACAAACATTATCAATTAATAACCACTAATTTCCCTCAACTACTCAAACAATACACAACTCAGACATCTAATCAAACGATGGAACGGCTTTTAGAAAAGACTTTGACACAATAAGATGAGAAACATCCAGAAAGGAGCCGTCTAGTACTCTGGTGGAGGGAGGCAGCCCGTCTCCGGCCTGGGGAACCCAGGACACACCTGGTGAACCCACACACACCTGGTGAACCCAGGACACACCTGGTGAACCCAGGACACACCTGGTGAACCCACACACACCTGGTGAACCCAGGAAACACCTGGTGAACTCACACACACCTGGTGAACCCTGGACACACCTGGTGAACCCAGGACACACCTGGTGAACACACACACCTGGTGAAACCAGGACACACCTGGTGAACCCAGGACACACCTGGTGAACCCACACACACCTGGTGAACCCAGGACACACCTGGTGAACACACACACACACCTGGTGAACCCTGGACACACCTGGTGAACCCAGGACACACCTGGTGAACCCAGGACACACCTGGTGAACACACACACCTGGTGAACCCAAGATACACCTGGTGAACCCACACACACCTGGTGCACCCACACACACCTGGTGAACACACACACCTGGTGAACCCAGGATACACCTGGTGAACCCACACACACCTGGTGATCACACACACCTGGTGAACCCAGGATACACCTGGTGAACCCACACACAACTGGTGAACCCACACACACCTGGTGAACACACACACCTGGTGAACCCAGGATACACCTGGTGAACCCACACACACCTGGTGAACCCACACACACACACCTAGTGAACCCAGGACACACCTGGTGAACCCACACACAACTGGTGAACCCAGGAAACACCTGGGGAACCCACACACACCTGGTGAATCCAGGACACACCTGGAGAACCCACACACACCTGGTGAACCCAGGACACACCTGGGGAACCCACACACACCTGGTGAACCCATGCACACCTGGTGAACCCACACACACCTGGTGAACCCAGGACACACCTGGGGAACCCAGGACACACCTAGTGAACCCACACACACATGGGGAACCCAGGACACACCTGGTGAACACACACACCTGGTGAACCCAGGATACACCTGGTGAACCCTGGAAACACCTGGGGAACCCGCACACACCTGGTGAACCCACACACACCTGGTGAACCCTGGACACACCTGGTGAACCCACACACACCTGGTGAACCCACACACACCTGGTGAACCCAGGACACACCTGGTTGAACCCAGGACACACCTGGGGAACCCGCACACACCTGGTGAACCCACACACACCTGGTGAACCCAGGACACACCTGGGGAACCCGCACACACCTGGTGAACCCACACACACCTGGTGAACCCACACACTAACAGACGAGGTCTAATAACCTGTAGTAACTTAACTTCCTCAACTCGAGCAAACACACAGACCCACACACACACGCACAAACACGCACACACACACACACACACACGCACACACACACACACACACACACACACACACACACACACACACACACACACACACACACACACACACACACACACACACACACACACACACACACCGCCTCCTCCTCTCCTCCTTGCGTGTGTCTTGTCTCCTCTGCCCTTGGCCTCCCTGGACGTTCCAAGCTCCACAGCCCATGAAGCCCTTATTGTCATCCATCACTGTGGTGAGTGTGTGTCGTCTGTGTGTTGTGTTATTTGTGTGGGGATATGTGTGACCTTTTCTCGGCGGCGGCGAGTGTCTCTCGGTTTTGGCATTTCATTGCTGGGGTAAATAATTAATCGCTTAGGCCTCCAATGGGTTTGTCTAGCTCGCAATAGAGAGAGAGAGAGATAGAGATACATTGACAGATGGAGGGAGATAGAGGGCGAGGGAGCATGTTGGGACACAAAGGAAATAAACACCAGCCACCATCCCTTTGCTGGAATAGTTTTTGCGTTATGCTAAACAATTAGATAAGAAAACTACCCAACGAATGTCACCGGGGCTGATTTGGAACATCAAATTGAAATTGTGTATTATGATGGAGACATCTTTTAATGAGTCTAATAATACGATATAAATAATTGGCCCATCATCGTAACGAAGCGTGGATAGATAGGGTCAAACTTCTGCGGTTGCCTCAGTTTGTTTCCCATATTGTTCTGACACCAAAGAGGGTTTGAAATCATAAAAGATTCTTGTTCTTCATTCAAAACCTTTGTGGAGGAGGTGAGGAGCGATAGAAATAAAGTGCAAATTAATAATATAATAAATCCCATTCAGACTAATCTATTCCAAGACACCTAATTGGTGCGATAGAAGTGCCGCTCTCCCCCTCCGTAAGTCCTCATGACTGTGTGACCGGAGGCCTGCCGGCAGATATTAAGAACACAGATAACCTCACCTCACCCTTTCTTCTCCCATGTCTTCCACTTTCTTGTGCGCAATAAATGACCCTGGGGTTTGGCCAGGTGCCAAGGCAGGTAGGGGCGCTCTACTGGGAGACTGGTACGTTGCTTGGTAACCAGGTGACGGGGGAGGGGGGGGGGCCCTCGGGGAGCCAGCGAGTGCACCCTAGCGTGAGTTATGTTTAGCGCTGTTGATGCAACAGGGGACCTCGGAGAGAGAGGCTAGCTCACTTCTTTCGCTCATTTAGCAGGTGAGACGCCCAGGGTCGTTGTTGTATTTCAGCTCTACAGTGAATCAGAGAGACAGGTCATTAAGGAGGAGTTAGGGCTAGGCCTCCTGCTCCAGGATGCCTACAGGTTAGGCTGTTCCATCCAACCCCTTTCAACACCAGCCATCCCAGCGTCTATACTTTATATAAGCTATTGTCTGCAGCGGTTCTCTGTATAACGTCAACCGTCTCCTTTCAACGTTGGAAATACACCTCGGTGCCGACAGCAAGCAAAGTCACGACAAAGAGTTAGAAAGAAGGGTCATGCAGCCATTTTGTGTCCAGGGTCTCTCTCGGTATCTACCTCTACCAGGACAGGGTTAGGGTTAGGGTAAGGGTTAGGGTTAGGGACAGGGACATCGAATGATCATTTAATTTGAAGGTCCGAGAAGCAAAACAAATCCTACCCGCCGAGCAGTTTATACAAAATGAGAGGGTCCTAAGATAATCACTCAATTCTAATCTGCCTCCACATAATGTTTTGCCAACCAACGAAAACGTGTATTGCTTTTTACAAATTCCTGTTATGTTAAATGTTACATTAGGTATTAAAGGTATCATTAAAGTGTTCAATGTTTTCAGCTTATTGGTGCGCCTATTGGAGGGCTATTGTGCTAAAGCTAGCCATGTGTTAGCCCGTTGCAGTCTTCATTTGCCGCAGTGGTCATTTGAAATTGACAATGGGACTTCATTGTTTAGGTATCAATGTAAACCTTTCCACATTACATTAGGGGGAGGGCATGGATGGGCCCTCCATTACGGACACCACACAGATCTCTCAGGTTCTCTGAGGCTGACTTGTGAAAGATAGAATAAAAGCGGCTCATTCGCATTATAGTATTTGAGGATACCTCGACCATAACTCAGACATTACTGACAGAATAAAAAAAAAAAGTATTTTAGGTTGGGCAAGATTAAGGAGCATGTGTAACAAATTTAGGGTAATTCAGGATTACGGGTCAGTTTTTACGATTTCAAGGTAGACCTATTTTAACAGTCTGAAACGCAAGTGAGAAGCGCCAAGCGCAAGTAGCTTTGTGGGCGGTTCTATGGCGATGTTGCTATGTTACCGGTGCATAAATGACTACTGCGCCCGGCGCAAATCCAAAAAAGGTTGGTCTGAAGTAGCCTTATTACCCGTAGGTGTGGTTTGGGCGTAAAGTGCAATAAACCAATGAGAGTGCCATCTCCCATCCCCTTTAAGATCCATCAGCGCACTTGAATCTGACGAGTTGATATTTTGACAGCACGTTTGCAGTCTCCGATGAGACAGATGCATGACTACATGAATTTCAAAATTCAAATGGCTCAGTTTATGGCCTAATAACATGGCCTAATTGACACATAGAATAGTGTTTTCTTCCTCACATAAATTTTCAGCAAAGAAACTTAACACACATATGATATGCGGTAGCTATGGTTATATTTAATGATATACGCAATGCATTAACAAAAATCGTTTTTTTACCAGTATTGTATTCATTCATTATCGTTAGCGACTTGTGTTCCTAATATGCATGTGTACCCCCGTTAATATACATTGCCATGGACTGTATTATGCGTTACGGGTTTAGTTTGCGTGTGTTTAAACAAATGGACACACACACGCGCCGGCTTTCATACATTTTTTACACATACACACGCGTGCTCCCGCATTCATTCATTCTTTTTAACACTCACTCGCGGTAAAACAATGTTTTCTCGCGATCAAATACTCATCAATCCTAAAAGTTATGGGCTTGTGCACGATGTCTGTGTCAAGAAAATATGTGTTCGCTGTACGGTGTTTGCAGATGCATTGATTTAAAAGTACAACTTATTACCGCTGTATCAGCTGTTCTTTCCCAAATAATTTACTAAGAATGTGTGGCTAGGTAGATGAGAGAAGCAAAGTGTATGCGCGAGGTGCACAAGCAACATTATGCATGCGCCCTTAAAATAGCATCTGACCAACGGCAGTGACTTTAAACCAGGTATTTCCTGGTTTGTGGCGCAATTGTTTTCTGAAACTGCAAAACAGCACCAGGGAACGTTTGCGCCAGATCATACCTCCGCCTTTCGCCGAACCGCTCCTAGGGGCGCAAGATCATTCCATAATTTACAGGCGCATGGCGCTGGAGAGAAAAGAACGCTCTGCGCCAGAGCTTTTTGGAGACCACTTCCGGTTTACATAATTTGATTTGATAACTCCAGTTGTTCAGGTTTGAGGTGGTTCATTTTAGCGTCAAGGCCCCAATCACTTTCCATATTCAATAATACAATTATTAAAAAATAGTAAAAAAACAAAGTATAATGATTTTCTTCTAATGGCAGGGATATCTCCCTTTACTGATGTATGCCACTATTTGCTATTGGTTGGATTCTATGCCTCCAAAACTGTTGGAGGAGATAAATACCAAAAATGTGGTAGAAGAATACATGATTAGAATGGTGTTGCTTTCTTTGCGACCACACTAATTAGTAGAGCGTCGTCCTACAGGCTATATAAATATATTCAAAAGTCATGCGTGTGGTTGGATGACTAAGGGATGAGCCACACAGAGGGTATCTCGCCCCTCAGGCCCGTCACATGACTCTGCCTCTTAAGCTAGCAGTGCGCTTCAGGATAGCAGAGATGTCAGAAAAGCAGAAGGGGATTATTCAAGGTTGGAAACCAGAAACGTAAATAAACTAAAACCGTCTTCCAAAGCTTGCTTCCAGTTATTCCCAAAGAAACAGTGGAGAGATGTTGCTAAACAACCACACAACGCACTTTCACTTCTCCACCACATCAATCAGATAGTAAAATATCCAACACTGAAAACCTCTAATTGCAAAAAAAAAAAAAATTCACGCGTGCAAACCCCACAACATTCTTTTTCAATTTTCATCAGGTTGCGAAATATCCACCCCAGGAAAACCGTCCGCATGACGTAAGAGCATACTGCTGTAGATAAACAAGCCCTACTGGAGGAGTGGAAAAAGAAGAGGCTTGTTTGCATTGGAATGGAGTCAGGCTGAACATTTGCAATGCAAAGCTGTCTGTGATCACACTGCAGTCGCTCACACAGAAGCCCCGCCTCCTGTGCCTCTGGTCAGCTCAGGCCTAAGTATATACAGTATATATATATATATATATATATATATATATATATACAGTATATATATATATATATATACAGTATATATATATATATATATATATACTGTATATATATATATATAGAGAGAGAGAGAGAGAGAGAGAGAGAGAGAGAGAGAGAGAGAGAGAGAGAGAGAGAGAGAGAGGGGGGGGGGGGGAGAGAGCGAGAGAGAGAGAGAGAGAGAGAGAGAGAGAGAGAGAGAGAGAGAGAGAGAGAGAGAGAGAGAGAGAGAGAGAGAGAGAGAGAGAGAGAGAGAGAGAGAGGGGGGGGTGAGAGAGAGGGAGAGACAGTTTGTGTATGGGTGACTCTCAGCATGGCAGCTCTGCTCGGCAAGGCCTTACAGCTAAACTGACTCTTCATAGCAAACTAGTGTGGCTTGACAGAACAGAGAGCTTTTTAAACAAAGTGTGGCTTGACAGAACAGAGAGCTATAGCTAGCTAGCCAACGGACATGCCCTGGTAAACCAACAGTGTAGCGTGTAAATGTCAAGGACCACTCCTTCTGCGGAAGGAAGACAAACATGTCTAGCAAGGCGGATGATATAAGCCTGCCGTGTGTCAAACAACAAACGGCTATGTGTTTAAAGACGACAGATATAGATATAGATACAACGACACAGTACTGCCCATGCTCTAATGCGCAGCGGCCTTAACGTTAGACACGTGAGAGGTCAGGGCGCCCCGGGTTCATTTCCATCACACTGGGGCGCTGTGAATCACAGCGACGCTCTCGGGGTCATCGGAGACGCAATCTCATTAAATGAAACATTTCAAGCTAGGTAGATGTCAAACATCATAAATCTTTGGACAACATTATTCAACAAGATATAATCTGGGATGATTATTTTGATGATTCAGAAAGAAAATTAACTGTGTTGAATTCAGAGAACGGATATAGCTTTGTCCTTTGAAAAAGTATTTGAACAGACAAGACATATCTTAGACTTGTGGCGATGCGTCACCGTATCGCGGCAACCAGAGGTTGTCAATCAAATAGCACTTAACTCTGATCCCCCAAGGGCCTCTCGTTGGGCCCCAGAGTCCCCAAGGGCCTCTCGTTTGGCCCCAGAGTCACCAAGGGCCTCTCGTTTGGCCCCAGAGTCACCAAGCGCGGGCTCCGGTTAACAGCACGGCCCTCCAAGTGGCCGATCACTGGGACCCTCTCCCGTCTGACGTCAACATGAGAGAGGGAAATGAAACCTTCTGGTTCTGAGGCGAAGGTGAGAGTGGCTATGAGGGCTCACTGAATGTCAAAACACTGGGACCCTCTCCCGTCTGACGTCAACATGAGAGCCAGAGCACCGACTGCGTACGATGGATATCACACTCAGATATTGCCTGTTGTTCTCCAGTTGTATCTGCCCCCCCCCCTTATTGATTAAAATGACTGTCTTTAATTTTTTGATCAAATGTGTGTAAGGCAGGCCTCCACAGCCTTCTCTCCCTGCCGGTCGTGGCGAGAGGGAAATGAAACCTTCTGGTTCTGAGGCGAAGGTGAGAGTGGCTGTGAGGGCTCACTGAATGTCAAACTGATTGTA
The DNA here is from genome assembly GCF_902167405.1 of Gadus morhua. Taxonomy (NCBI): domain Eukaryota; kingdom Metazoa; phylum Chordata; class Actinopteri; order Gadiformes; family Gadidae; genus Gadus; species Gadus morhua. The sequence continues at coordinate 19,988,846 of NC_044064.1, read as the reverse complement.
TTGATCGTACTGATCGCCAATCGCAGGAGGCGGGCCGTCCCACTCTAAGACAAAGGTTCCACCACAAAATCTATATCCATGGCGATCGCTTTGTATTCTGAATTCTTTGTTTGGAGTGTGACGTTTCAAAACAGATCCTTAAAAAGGTTGAGTGTGGCTCACCTAGGCAAGTGTCTTACTGCTTTAGACGGGTCCAAGCCCAGTGACATGAGCTGATATCTAAGTGACAGCCATGATAAGAAATGTTCTCTAAATGCTAAGGAAAGGAGCTATGATGGTTCCTCCCTTGTCTCCTTGAGCGTAGGGTACACCTGACCGTCCTTTACTAAATGGAAGGAGATAATGCCATCCAACGATCCCTCGAGTCAGAAACATTTACAAGGTCATCTAAACAAGTGATCCCAGCCGTTGTCACGGCTTCGCTTGACCTCATGAAGTTTTCCGTAGAGGTCAAAGAAAAGTGATTTGCAATAATTTCTTTGACTATTCCACCGGAGCCAATGTGTGTGTCTATCTGTCTGTGTGTGTGTGCGAGTGTGCGCTTCAAATAAACATGAGGAAACGGAAACAGATAGCTCTTAACAATCTTGTTAAAACACCTTGAAGAACTCCTGTTGTGGCCGATCAAATCTCCAATGATCACATCTCTCAGCCTTTTTCCTCGGCTAATGCCCTGTTTTATTTGTGTAATGAATAACCAAAGCAGTAAAGAAATTCACATGTCTTGTCACAGAAGTATCGGACTAAAATCCTGGATTTTTCCAGTGTGCCAACATTTCAATCTTATGGCCGGGACATTCAAGATATGTGATCTTGAATGTCACATAAACATTGAAGATCTT